>NC_090437.1:952635369-952785369 GCF_031143425.1 Pleurodeles waltl
TGGGTAGGCCTAGCGCCCGCGACAGGAAACGCCCCAAAGCGCAACGTGGACACATCCAAATTTTTGGAAGAAAACAGAGGTGTTTTTTGAGAAGTGCCTACCTGTAGATTTTGGCCTCTAGCTCAGCCGGCACATAGGGAAACCTACCAAACCTGTGCATTTCTGAAAACTAGAGACCTAGGGGAATCCAAGGAGGGGTGACTCGCGGGGCTCGGACCAGGTTCTGTTACCCAGAATCCTTTGCAAACCTCAAAAAGTGGCTAAAAAAACAAGTTTTCCTCACATTTCGGTGACAGAAAGTTCTGGAATCTGAGAGGAGCCACAAATTTTCTTCCACCCGGCGTTCCCCAAGTCTCCCGATAAAAATGATACCTCACTTGTGTGGGTAGGCCTAGCGCCCGCGACAGAAAACGCCCCAAAGCGCAACGTGGACACATCCAAATTTTTGAAGAAAACAGAGGTGTTTTTTGAGAAGTGCCTACCTGTAGATTTTGGCCTCTAGCTCAGCCGGCACATAGGCAAACCTACCAAACCTGTGCATTTCTGAAAACTAGAGACCTAGGGGAATCCAAGGAGGGGTGACTCGCGGGGCTCGGACCAGGTTCTGTTAACCAGAATCCTTTGCAAACCTCAAAAAGTGGCTAAAAAAACAAGTTTTCCTCACATTTCGGTGACAGAAAGTTCTGGAATCTGAGAGGAGCCACAAATTTTCTTCCACCCGGCGTTCCCCAAGTCTCCCGATAAAAATGATACCTCACTTGTGTGGGTAGGCCTAGCGCCCGCGACAGGAAATGCCCCAAAGCGCAACGTGGACTTATCCAAATTTTTGGAAGAAAACAGAGGTGTTTTTTGAGAAGTGCCTACCTGTAGATTTTGGCCTCTAGCTCAGCCGGCACATAGGGAAACCTACCAAACCTGTGCATTTCTGAAAACTAGAGACCTAGGGGAATTAAAGGAGGGGTGACTTGCGGGGCTCGGACCAGGTTCTGTTACCCAGAATCCTTTGCAAACCTCAAAAAGTGGCTAAAGAAACAAGTTTTCCTCACATTTCGGTGACAGAAAGTTCTGGAATCTGAGAGGAGCCACAAATTTCCTTCCACCCGGCGTTCCCCCAAGTCTCCCGATAAAAATGATACCTCACTTGTGTGGGTAGGCCTAGCGCCCGTGACAGGAAACGCCCCAAAGCGCAACGTGGACACATCCAAATTTTTGGAAGAAAACAGAGGTGTTTTTTTGAGAAGTGCCTACCTGTAGATTTTAGCCTCTAGCTCAGCCGGCACTTAGGGAAACCTACAAAACCTGTGCATTTCTGAAAACTAGAGACCTCGGGAATCCAAGGAGGGGTGACTCGCGGGGCTCGGACCAGGTTCTGTTACCCAGAATCCTTTGCAAACCTCAAAAAGTGGCTAAAAAAACAAGTTTTCCTCACATTTCGGTGACAGAAAGTTCTGGAATCTGAGAGGAGCCACAAATTTTCGTCCACCCGGCGTTCCCCCAAGTCTCCCGATAAAAATGATACCTCACTTGTGTGGGTAGGCCTAGCGCCCGCGACAGGAAACGCCCCAAAGCGCAACGTGGACACATCCAAATTTTTGGAAGAAAACAGAGGTGTTTTTTGAGAAGTGCCTACCTGTAGATTTTGGCCTCTAGCTCAGCCGGCACCTAGTGAAACCTACCAAACCTGTGCATTTCTGAAAACTAGAGACCTAGGGGAATCCAAGGAGGGGTGACTCGCGGGGCTCGGACCAGGTTCTGTTACCCAGAATCCTTTGCAAACCTCAAAAAGTGGCTAAAAAAACAAGTTTTCCTCACATTTCGGTGACAGAAAGTTCTGGAATCTGAGAGGGGCCACAAATTTTCTTCCACCTGGCGTTCCCCCAAGTCTCCCGATAAAAATGATACCTCACTTGTGTGGGTAGGCCTAGCGCCCGCAACAGGAAATGCCCCAAAGCGCAACGTGGACACATCCAAATTTTTGGAAGAAAACAGAGGTGTTTTTTGAGAAGTGCCTACCTGTAGATTTTGGCCTCTAGCTCAGCCGGCACATAGGGAAACCTACCAAACCTGTGCATTTCTGAAAACTAGAGACCTAGGGGAATCCAAGGAGGGGTGACTCGCGGGGCTCGGACCAGGTTCTGTTACCCAGAATCCTTTGCAAACCTCAAAAAGTGGCAAAAAAAACAAGTTTTCCTCACATTTCGGTGACAGAAAGTTCTGGAATCTGAGAGGAGCCACAAATTTTCTTCCACCCGGCGTTCCCCAAGTCTCCCGATAAAAATGATACCTCACTTTTGTGGGTAGGCCTAGCGCCCGCGACAGGAAATGCCCCAAAGCGCAACGTGGACTTATCCAAATTTTTGGAAGAAAACAGAGGTGTTTTTTGAGAAGTGCCTACCTGTAGATTTTGGCCTCTAGCTCAGCCGGCACATAGGGAAACCTACCAAACCTGTGCATTTCTGAAAACTAGAGACCTAGGGGAATCCAAGGAGGGGTGACTTGCGGGGCTCGGACCAGGTTCTGTTACCCAGAATCCTTTGCAAACCTCAAAAAGTGGCTAAAGAAACAAGTTTTCCTCACATTTCGGTGACAGAAAGTTCTGGAATCTGAGAGGAGCCACAAATTTCCTTCCACCCGGCGTTGCCCCAAGTCTCCCGATAAAAATGATACCTCACTTGTGTGGGTAGGCCTAGCGCCCGCGACAGGAAACGCCCCAAAGCGCAACGTGGACACATCCAAATTTTTGGAAGAAAACAGAGGTGTTTTTTGAGAAGTGCCTACCTGTAGATTTTAGCCTCTAGCTCAGCCGGCACTTAGGGAAACCTACAAAACCTGTGCATTTCTGAAAACTAGAGACCTAGGGGAATCCAAGGAGGGGTGACTCGCGGGGCTCGGACCAGGTTCTGTTACCCAGAATCCTTTGCAAACCTCAAAAAGTGGCTAAAAAAACAAGTTTTCCTCACATTTCGGTGACAGAAAGTTCTGGAATCTGAGAGGAGCCACAAATTTTCTTCCACCCGGCGTTCCCCCAAGTCTCCCGATAAAAATGATACCTCACTTGTGTGGGTAGGCCTAGCGCCCGCGACAGAAACGCCCCAAAGCGCAACGTGGACACATCCAAATTTTTGGAAGAAAACAGAGGTGTTTTTTGAGAAGTGCCTACCTGTAGATTTTGGCCTCTAGCTCAGCCGGCACATAGGGAAACCTACCAAACCGGTGCATTTCTGAAAACTAGAGACCTAGGGGAATCCAAGGAGGGGTGACTTGCGGGGCTCGGACCAGGTTCTGTTACCCAGAATCCTTTGCAAACCTCAAAAAGTGGCTAAAGAAACAAGTTTTCCTCACATTTCGGTGACAGAAAGTTCTGGAATCTGAGAGGAGCCACAAATTTCCTTCCACCCGGCGTTCCCCCAAGTCTCCCGATAAAAATGATACCTCACTTGTGTGGGTAGGCCTAGCGCCCGCGACAGGAAACGCCCCAAAGCGCAACGTGGACACATCCAAATTTTTGGAAGAAAACAGAGGTGTTTTTTGAGAAGTGCCTACCTGTAGATTTTAGCCTCTAGCTCAGCCGGCACTTAGGGAAACCTACAAAACCTGTGCATTTCTGAAAACTAGAGACCTAGGGGAATCCAAGGAGGGGTGACTCGCGGAGCTCGGACCAGGTTCTGTTACCCAGAATCCTTTGCAAACCTCAAAAAGTGGCTAAAAAAACAAGTTTTCCTCACATTTCGGTGACAGAAAGTTCTGGAATCTGAGAGGAGCCACAAATTTTCTTCCACCCGGCGTTCCCCCAAGTCTCCCGATAAAAATGATACCTCACTTGTGTGGGTAGGCCTAGCGCCCGCGACAGGAAACGCCCCAAAGCGCAACGTGGACACATCCAAATTTTTGGAAGAAAACAGAGGTGTTTTTTGAGAAGTGCCTACCTGTAGATTTTGGCCTCTAGCTCAGCCGGCACCTAGTGAAACCTACCAAACCTGTGCATTTCTGAAAACTAGAGACCTAGGGGAATCCAAGGAGGGGTGACTCGCGGGGCTCGGACCAGGTTCTGTTACCCAGAATCCTTTGCAAACCTCAAAAAGTGTCTAAAAAAACAAGTTTTCCTCACATTTCGGTGACAGAAAGTTCTGGAATCTGAGAGGAGCCACAAATTTCCTTCTACGCGGCGTTCCCCCAAGTCTCCCGATAAAAATGATACCTCACTTGTGTGGGTAGGCCTAGCGCCCGCGACAGGAAACGCCCCAAAGCGCAACGTGGACACATCCAAATTTTTGGAAGAAAACAGAGGTGTTTTTTGAGAAGTGCCTACCTGTAGATTTTGGCCTCTAGCTCAGCCGGCACCTAGTGAAACCTACCAAACCTGTGCATTTCTGAAAACTAGAGACCTAGGGGAATCCAAGGAGGGGTGACTCGTGGGGCTCGGACCAGGTTCTGTTACCCAGAATCCTTTGCAAACCTCAAAAAGTGGCTAAAAAAACAAGTTTTCCTCACATTTCGGTGACAGAAAGTTCTGGAATCTGAGAGGAGCCACAAATTTTCTTCTACCCGGCGTTCCCCCAAGTCTCCCGATAAAAATGATACCTCACTTGTGTGGGTAGGCCTAGCGCCCGCGACAGGAAACGCCCCAAAGCGCAACGTGGACACATCCAAATTTTTGGAAGAAAACAGAGGTGTTTTTTGAGAAGTGCCTACCTGTAGATTTTGGCCTCTAGCTCAGCCGGCACATAGGGAAACCTACCAAACCTGTGCATTTCTGAAAACTAGAGACCTAGGGGAATCCAAGGAGGGGTGACTTGTGGGGCTCGGACCAGGTTCTGTTACCCAGAATCCTTTGCAAACCTCAAAAAGTGGCTAAAAAAACAAGTTTTCCTCACATTTCGGTGACAGAAAGTTCTGGAATCTGAGAGGAGCCACAAATTTCCTTCCACCCGGCGTTCCCCCAAGTCTCCCGATAAAAATGATACCTCACTTGTGTGGGTAGGCCTAGCGCCCGCGACAGGAAACGCCCCAAAGCGCAACGTGGACACATCCAAATTTTTGGAAGAAAACAGAGGTGTTTTTTGAGAAGTGCCTACCTGTAGATTTTGGCCTCTAGCTCAGCCGGCACATAGGGAAACCTACTAAACCTGTGCATTTCTGAAAACTAGAGACCTAGGGGAATCCAAGGAGGGGTGACTTGCGGGGCTCGGACCAGGTTCTGTTACCCAGAATCCTTTGCAAACCTCAAAAAGTGGCTAAAAAAACAAGTTTTCCTCACATTTCGGTGACAGAAAGTTCTGGAATCTGAGAGGAGCCACAAATTTCCTTCCACCCGGCGTTCCCCCAGGTCTCACAATAAAAATTATACCTCACTTGTGTGGGTAGGCCTAGCGCCCGCGTCAGGAAACGCCCCAAAGCGCAACGTGGACACATCCAAATTTTTTGAAGAAAACAGAGGTGTTTTTTGATAAGTGCCTACCTGTAGATTTTGGCCTCTAGCTCAGCCGGCACCTAGGAAAACCTACCAAACCTGTGCATTTCTGAAAACTAGAGACCTAGGGGAATCCAAGGAGGGGTGACTTGCGGGGCTCGGACCAGGTTCTGTTACCCAGAATCCTTTGCAAACCTCAAAAAGTGGCTAAAAAAACAAGTTTTCCTCACATTTCGGTCACAGAAAGTTCGGGAATCTGAGAGGAGCCACAAATTTCCTTCCACCCGGCGTTCCCCCAAGTCTCCCGATAAAAATGATACCTCACTTGTGTGGGTAGGCCTAGCGCCCGCGACAGGAAACGCCCCAAAGCGCAACGTGGACACATCCACATTTTTGGAAGAAAACAGAGGTGTTTTTTGAAAAGTGCCTACCTGTAGATTTTAGCCTCTAGCTCAGCCGGCACCTAGGGACACCTACAAAACCTGTGCATTTCTGAAAACTAGAGACCTAGGGGAATCCAAGGAGGGGTGACTTGCGGGGCTCGGACCAGGTTCTGTTACCCAGAATCCTTTGCAAACCTCAAAAAGTGGCTAAAAAAACAAGTTTTCCTCACATTTCGGTGACAGAAAGTTCTGGAATCTGAGAGGAGCCACAAATTTCCTTCCACCCGGCGTTCCCCCAAGTCTCCCGATAAAAATGATACCTCACTTGTGTGGGTAGGCCTAGCGCCCGCGACAGGAAACGCCCCAAAGCGCAACGTGGACACATCCAAATTTTGGGAAGAAAACAGAGGTGTTTTTTGAGAAGTGCCTACCTGTAGATTTTAGCCTCTAGCTCAGCCGGCACCTAGGGAAACCTACAAAACCTGTGCATTTCTGAAAACTAGAGACCTAGGGGAATCCAAGGAGGGGTGACTCGCGGGGCTCGGACCAGGTTCTGTTACCCAGAATCCTTTGCAAACCTCAAAAAGTGGCTAAAAAAACAAGTTTTCCTCACATTTCGGTGACAGAAAGTTCTGGAATCTGAGAGGAGCCACAAATTTTCTTCCACCCGGCGTTCCCCTAAGTCTCCCGATAAAAATGATACCTCACTTGTGTGGGTAGGCCTAGCGCCCGCGACAGGAAACGCCCCAAAGCGCAACGTGGACACATCCAAATTTTTGGAAGAAAACAGAGGTGTTTTTTGAGAAGTGCCTACCTGTAGATTTTGGCCTCTAGCTCAGTCGGCACATAGGGAAACCTACCACACCTGTGCATTTCTGAAAACTAGAGACCTAGGGGAATCCAAGGAGGGGTGACTTGCGGGGCTCGGACCAGGTTCTGTTACCCAGAATCCTTTGCAAACCTCAAAAAGTGGCTAAAAAAACAAGTTTTCCTCACATTTCGGTGACAGAAAGTTCTGGAATCTGAGAGGAGCCACAAATTTCCTTCCACCCGGCGTTCCCCCAGGTCTCCCGATAAAAATGATACCTCACTTGTGTGGTTAGGCCTAGTGCCCGCGACAGGAAATGCCCCAAAACACAACATGGACACATCCTATTTTTTTTATAGAAAACACAGCTGTTTTTTCCAAAGTGCCTACCTGTAGATTTTGGCCTCTAGCTCAGCTGGCACATAGGGAAACCTACCAAACCTGTGCATTTCTGAAAACTAGAGACCTAGGGGAATCCAAGGAGGGGTGACTTGCGGGGTTCGGACCAGGTTCTGTTACCCAGAATCCTTTGCAAACCTCAAAAAGTGGCTAAAAAAACAAGTTTTCCTCACATTTCGGTGACAGAAAGTTCTGGAATCTGAGAGGAGCCACAAATTTCCTTCCACCCGGCGTTCCCCCAAGTCTCCCGATAAAAATGATACCTCACTTGTGTGGGTAGGCCTAGCGCCCGCGACAGGAAACGCCCCAAAGCGCAACGTGGACACATCCAAATTTTTGGAAGAAAACAGAGGTGTTTTTTGAGAAGTGCCTACCTGTAGATTTTGGCCTCTAGCTCAGCCGGCACATAGGGAAACCTACTAAACCTGTGCATTTCTGAAAACTAGAGACCTAGGGGAATCCAAGGAGGGGTGACTTGCGGGGCTCGGACCAGGTTCTGTTACCCAGAATCCTTTGCAAACCTCAAAAAGTGGCTAAAAAAACAAGTTTTCCTCACATTTCGGTGACAGAAAGTTCTGGAATCTGAGAGGAGCCACAAATTTCCTTCCACCCGGCGTTCCCCCAGGTCTCACAATAAAAATTATACCTCACTTGTGTGGGTAGGCCTAGCGCCCGCGTCAGGAAACGCCCCAAAGCGCAACGTGGACACATCCAAATTTTTTGAAGAAAACAGAGGTGTTTTTTGAGAAGTGCCTACCTGTAGATTTTGGCCTCTAGCTCAGCCGGCACCTAGGAAAACCTACCAAACCTGTGCATTTCTGAAAACTAGAGACCTAGGGGAATCCAAGGAGGGGTGACTTGCGGGGCTCGGACCAGGTTCTGTTACCCAGAATCCTTTGCAAACCTCAAAAAGTGGCTAAAAAAACAAGTTTTCCTCACATTTCGGTCACAGAAAGTTCGGGAATCTGAGAGGAGCCACAAATTTCCTTCCACCCGGCGTTCCCCCAAGTCTCCCGATAAAAATGATACCTCACTTGTGTGGGTAGGCCTAGCGCCCGCGACAGGAAACGCCCCAAAGCGCAACGTGGACACATCCACATTTTTGGAAGAAAACAGAGGTGTTTTTTGAAAAGTGCCTACCTGTAGATTTTAGCCTCTAGCTCAGCCGGCACCTAGGGAAACCTACAAAACCTGTGCATTTCTGAAAACTAGAGACCTAGGGGAATCCAAGGAGGGGTGACTTGCGGGGCTCGGACCAGGTTCTGTTACCCAGAATCCTTTGCAAACCTCAAAAAGTGGCTAAAAAAACAAGTTTTCCTCACATTTCGGTGACAGAAAGTTCTGGAATCTGAGAGGAGCCACAAATTTCCTTCCACCCGGCGTTCCCCCAAGTCTCCCGATAAAAATGATACCTCACTTGTGTGGGTAGGCCTAGCGCCCGCGACAGGAAACGCCCCAAAGCGCAACGTGGACACATCCAAATTTTGGGAAGAAAACAGAGGTGTTTTTTGAGAAGTGCCTACCTGTAGATTTTAGCCTCTAGCTCAGCCGGCACCTAGGGAAACCTACAAAACCTGTGCATTTCTGAAAACTAGAGACCTAGGGGAATCCAAGGAGGGGTGACTCGCGGGGCTCGGACCAGGTTCTGTTACCCAGAATCCTTTGCAAACCTCAAAAAGTGGCTAAAAAAACAAGTTTTCCTCACATTTCGGTGACAGAAAGTTCTGGAATCTGAGAGGAGCCACAAATTTTCTTCCACCCGGCGTTCCCCCAAGCCTCCCGATAAAAATGATACCTCACTTGTGTGGGTAGGCCTAGCGCCCGCGACAGGAAACGCCCCAAAGCGCAACGTGGACACATCCAAATTTTTGGAAGAAAACAGAGGTGTTTTTTGAGAAGTGCCTACCTGTAGATTTTGGCCTCTAGCTCAGTCGGCACATAGGGAAACCTACCACACCTGTGCATTTCTGAAAACTAGAGACCTAGGGGAATCCAAGGAGGGGTGACTTGCGGGGCTCGGACCAGGTTCTGTTACCCAGAATCCTTTGCAAACCTCAAAAAGTGGCTAAAAAAACAAGTTTTCCTCACATTTCGGTGACAGAAAGTTCTGGAATCTGAGAGGAGCCACAAATTTCCTTCCACCCGGCGTTCCCCCAGGTCTCCCGATAAAAATGATACCTCACTTGTGTGGTTAGGCCTAGTGCCCGCGACAGGAAATGCCCCAAAACACAACATGGACACATCCTATTTTTTTTATAGAAAACACAGCTGTTTTTTCCAAAGTGCCTACCTGTAGATTTTGGCCTCTAGCTCAGCTGGCACATAGGGAAACCTACCAAACCTGTGCATTTCTGAAAACTAGAGACCTAGGGGAATCCAAGGAGGGGTGACTTGCGGGGTTCGGACCAGGTTCTGTTACCCAGAATCCTTTGCAAACCTCAAAAAGTGGCTAAAAAAACAAGTTTTCCTCACATTTCGGTGACAGAAAGTTCTGGAATCTGAGAGGAGCCACAAATTTCCTTCCACCCGGCGTTCCCCCAAGTCTCCCGATAAAAATGATACCTCACTTGTGTGGGTAGGCCTAGCGCCCGCGACAGGAAACGCCCCAAAGCGCAACATGGACACATCCAAATTTTGGGAAGAAAACAGAGGTGTTTTTTGAGAAGTGCCTACCTGTAGATTTTGGCCTCTAGCTCAGCCGGCACCTAGGGAAACCTACAAAACCTGTGCATTTCTGAAAACTAGAGACCTAGGGGAATCCAAGGAGGGGTGACTCGCGGGGCTCGGACCAGGTTCTGTTACCCAGAATCCTTTGCAAACCTCAAAAAGTGGCTAAAAAAACAAGTTTTCCTCACATTTCGGTGACAGAAAGTTCTGGAATCTGAGAGGAGCCACAAATTTTCTTCCACCCGGCGTTCCCCCAAGTCTCCCGATAAAAATGATACCTCACTTGTGTGGGTAGGCCTAGCGCCCGCGACAGGAAACGCCCCAAAGCGCAACGTGGACACATCCAAATTTTTGGAAGAAAACAGAGGTGTTTTTTGAGAAGTGCCTACCTGTAGATTTTGGCCTCTAGCTCAGCCGGCACCTAGGAAAACCTACCAAACCTGTGCATTTCTGAAAACTAGAGACCTAGGGGAATCCAAGGAGGGGTGACTTGCGGGGCTCGGACCAGGTTCTGTTACCCAGAATCCTTTGCAAACCTCAAAAAGTGGCTAAAAAAACAAGTTTTCCTCACATTTCGGTCACAGAAAGTTCGGGAATCTGAGAGGAGCCACAAATTTCCTTCCACCCGGCGTTCCCCCAAGTCTCCCGATAAAAATGATACCTCACTTGTGTGGGTAGGCCTAGCGCCCGCGACAGGAAACGCCCCAAAGCGCAACATGGACACATCCAAATTTTGGGAAGAAAACAGAGGTGTTTTTTGAGAAGTGCCTACCTGTAGATTTTGGCCTCTAGCTCAGCCGGCACCTAGGGAAACCTACAAAACCTGTGCATTTCTGAAAACTAGAGACCTAGGGGAATCCAAGGAGGGGTGACTCGCGGGGCTCGGACCAGGTTCTGTTACCCAGAATCCTTTGCAAACCTCAAAAAGTGGCTAAAAAAACAAGTTTTCCTCACATTTCGGTGACAGAAAGTTCTGGAATCTGAGAGGAGCCACAAATTTTCTTCCACCCGGCGTTCCCCCAAGTCTCCCGATAAAAATGATACCTCACTTGTGTGGGTAGGCCTAGCGCCCGCGACAGGAAACGCCCCAAAGCGCAACGTGGACACATCCAAATTTTGGGAAGAAAACAGAGGTGTTTTTTGAGAAGTGCCTACCTGTAGATTTTGGCCTCTAGCTCAGCCGGCACCTAGGGAAACCTACAAAACCTGTGCATTTCTGAAAACTAGAGACCTAGGGGAATCCAAGGAGGGGTGACTCGCGGGGCTCGGACCAGGTTCTGTTACCCAGAATCCTTTGCAAACCTCAAAAAGTGGCTAAAAAAACAAGTTTTCCTCACATTTCGGTGACAGAAAGTTCTGGAATCTGAGAGGAGCCACAAATTTCCTTCCACCCGGCGTTCCCCCAGGTCTCCCGATAAAAATGATACCTCACTTGTGTGGTTAGGCCTAGTGCCCGCGACAGGAAATGCCCCAAAACACAACATGGACACATCCTATTTTTTTTATAGAAAACACAGCTGTTTTTTCCAAAGTGCCTACCTGTAGATTTTGGCCTCTAGCTCAGCTGGCACATAGGGAAACCTACCAAACCTGTGCATTTCTGAAAACTAGAGACCTAGGGGAATCCAAGGAGGGGTGACTTGCGGGGTTCGGACCAGGTTCTGTTACCCAGAATCCTTTGCAAACCTCAAAAAGTGGCTAAAAAAACAAGTTTTCCTCACATTTCGGTGACAGAAAGTTCTGGAATCTGAGAGGAGCCACAAATTTCCTTCCACCCGGCGTTCCCCCAAGTCTCCCGATAAAAATGATACCTCACTTGTGTGGGTAGGCCTAGCGCCCGCGACAGGAAACGCCCCAAAGCGCAACATGGACACATCCAAATTTTGGGAAGAAAACAGAGGTGTTTTTTGAGAAGTGCCTACCTGTAGATTTTGGCCTCTAGCTCAGCCGGCACCTAGGGAAACCTACAAAACCTGTGCATTTCTGAAAACTAGAGACCTAGGGGAATCCAAGGAGGGGTGACTCGCGGGGCTCGGACCAGGTTCTGTTACCCAGAATCCTTTGCAAACCTCAAAAAGTGGCTAAAAAAACAAGTTTTCCTCACATTTCGGTGACAGAAAGTTCTGGAATCTGAGAGGAGCCACAAATTTTCTTCCACCCGGCGTTCCCCCAAGTCTCCCGATAAAAATGATACCTCACTTGTGTGGGTAGGCCTAGCGCCCGCGACAGGAAACGCCCCAAAGCGCAACGTGGACACATCCAAATTTTTGGAAGAAAACAGAGGTGTTTTTTGAGAAGTGCCTACCTGTAGATTTTGGCCTCTAGCTCAGCCGGCACATAGGGAAACCTACCAATCCTGTGCATTTCTGAAAACTAGAGACCTAGGGGAATCCAAGGAGGGGTGACTTGCGGGGCTTGGACCAGGTTCTGTTACCCAGAATCCTTTGCAAACCTCAAAAAGTGGCTAAAAAAACCAAGTTTTCCTCACATTTCGGTGACAGAAAGTTCTGGAATCTGAGAGGAGCCACAAATTTCCTTCCACCCGGCGTTCCCCCAGGTCTCCCGATAAAAATGATACCTCACTTGTGTGGTTAGGCCTAGTGCCCGCGACAGGAAATGCCCCAAAACACAACATGGACACATCCTATTTTTTTTATAGAAAACACAGCTGTTTTTTCAGAAGTGCCTACCTGTAGATTTTGGCCTCTAGCTCAGCCGGCACCTAGTGAAACATACCAAACCTGTGCATTTCTGAAAACTAGAGACCTAGGGGAATCCAAGGAGGGGTGACTCGTGGGGCTCGGACCAGGTTCTGTTACCCAGAATCCTTTGCAAACCCCAAAAAGTGGCTAAAAAAACAAGTTTTCCTCACATTTCGGTGACAGAAAGTTCTGGAATCTGAGAGGAGCCACAAATTTCCTTCCACCCGGCGTTCCCCCAAGTCTCCCGATAAAAATGATACCTCACTTGTGTGGGTAGGCCTAGCACCCGCGACAGGAAACGCCCCAAAGCGCAACGTGGACACATCCAAATTTTTGGAAGAAAACAGAGGTGTTTTTAGAGAAGTGCCTACCTGTAGATTTTGGCCTCTAGCTCAGCCGGCACCTAGTGAAACATACCAAACCTGTGCATTTCTGAAAACTAGAGACCTAGGGGAATCCAAGGAGGGGTGACTCGTGGGGCTCGGACCAGGTTCTGTTACCCAGAATCCTTTGCAAACCTCAAAAAGTGGCTAAAAAACAAGTTTTCCTCACATTTCGGTGACAGAAAGTTCTGGAATCTGAGAGGAGCCACAAATTTTCTTCCACCCGGCGTTCCCCCAAGTCTCCCGATAAAAATGATACCTCACTTGTGTGGGTAGGCCTAGCGCCCGCGACAGGAAACGCCCCAAAGCGCAACGTGGACACATCCAAATTTTTGGAAGAAAACAGAGGTGTTTTTTGAGAAGTGCCTACCTGTAGATTTTGGCCTCTAGCTCAGCCGGCACATAGGGAAACCTACCAAACCTGTGCATTTCTGAAAACTAGAGACCTAGGGGAATCCAAGGAGGGGTGACTTGCGGGGCTCGGACCAGGTTCTGTTACCCAGAATCCTTTGCAAACCTCAAAAAGTGGCTAAAAAAACAAGTTTTCCTCACATTTCGGTGACAGAAAGTTCTGGAATCTGAGAGGAGCCACAAATTTCCTTCCACCCGGCGTTCCCCCAGGTCTCCCGATAAAAATGATACCTCACTTGTGTGGTTAGGCCTAGTGCCCGCGACAGGAAACGCCCCAAAGCGCAACGTGGACACATCCAAATTTTGGGAAGAAAACAGAGGTGTTTTTTGAGAAGTGCCTACCTGTAGATTTTAGCCTCTAGCTCAGCCGGCACCTAGGGAAACCTACAAAACCTGTGCATTTCTGAAAACTAGAGACCTAGGGGAATCCAAGGAGGGGTGACTCGCGGGGCTCGGACCAGGTTCTGTTACCCAGAATCCTTTGCAAACCTCAAAAAGTGGCTAAAAAAACAAGTTTTCCTCACATTTCGGTGACAGAAAGTTCTGGAATCTGAGAGGAGCCACAAATTTCCTTCCACCCGGCGTTCCCCCAAGTCTCCCGATAAAAATGATACCTCACTTGTGTGGTTAGGCCTAGCGCCCGCGACAGGAAACGCCCCAAAGCGCAACGTGGACACATCCAAATTTTTGGAAGAAAACAGAGGTGTTTTTTGAGAAGTGCCTACCTGTAGATTTTGGCCTCTAGCTCAGTCGGCACATAGGGAAACCTACCACACCTGTGCATTTCTGAAAACTAGAGACCTAGGGGAATCCAAGGAGGGGTGACTTGCGGGGCTCGGACCAGGTTCTGTTACCCAGAATCCTTTGCAAACCTCAAAAAGTGGCTAAAAAAACAAGTTTTCCTCACATTTCGGTGACAGAAAGTTCTGGAATCTGAGAGGAGCCACAAATTTCCTTCCACCCGGCGTTCCCCCAGGTCTCCCGATAAAAATGATACCTCACTTGTGTGGTTAGGCCTAGTGCCCGCGACAGGAAATGCCCCAAAACACAACATGGACACATCCTATTTTTTTTATAGAAAACACAGCTGTTTTTTCCAAAGTGCCTACCTGTAGATTTTGGCCTCTAGCTCAGCTGGCACATAGGGAAACCTACCAAACCTGTGCATTTCTGAAAACTAGAGACCTAGGGGAATCCAAGGAGGGGTGACTTGCGGGGTTCGGACCAGGTTCTGTTACCCAGAATCCTTTGCAAACCTCAAAAAGTGGCTAAAAAAAACAAGTTTTCCTCACATTTCGGTGACAGAAAGTTCTGGAATCTGAGAGGAGCCACAAATTTCCTTCCACCCGGCGTTCCCCCAGGTCTCCCGATAAAAATGATACCTCACTTGTGTGGTTAGGCCTAGTGCCCGCGACAGGAAATGCCCCAAAACACAACATGGACACATCCTATTTTTTTTATAGAAAACACAGCTGTTTTTTCCAAAGTGCCTACCTGTAGATTTTGGCCTCTAGCTCAGCTGGCACATAGGGAAACCTACCAAACCTGTGCATTTCTGAAAACTAGAGACCTAGGGGAATCCAAGGAGGGGTGACTTGCGGGGTTCGGACCAGGTTCTGTTACCCAGAATCCTTTGCAAACCTCAAAAAGTGGCTAAAAAAACAAGTTTTCCTCACATTTCGGTGACAGAAAGTTCTGGAATCTGAGAGGAGCCACAAATTTCCTTCCACCCGGCGTTCCCCCAAGTCTCCCGATAAAAATGATACCTCACTTGTGTGGGTAGGCCTAGCGCCCGCGACAGGAAACGCCCCAAAGCGCAACGTGGACACATCCAAATTTTTGGAAGAAAACAGAGGTGTTTTTTGAGAAGTGCCTACCTGTAGATTTTGGCCTCTAGCTCAGCCGGCACATAGGGAAACCTACCACACCTGTGCATTTCTGAAAACTAGAGACCTAGGGGAATCCAAGGAGGGGTGACTTGCGGTTCTTGGACCAGGTTCTGTTACCCAGAATCCTTTGCAAACCTCAAAAAGTGGCTAAAAAAACAAGTTTTCCTCACATTTCGGTGACAGAAAGTTCTGGAATCTGAGAGGAGCCACAAATTTCCTTCCACCCGGCGTTCCCCCAAGTCTCCCGATAAAAATGATACCTCACTTGTGTGGGTAGGCCTAGCGCCCGCGACAGGAAACGCCCCAAAGCGCAACGTGGACACATCCAAATTTTTGGAAGAAAACAGAGGTGTTTTTTGAGAAGTGCCTACCTGTAGATTTTGGCCTCTAGCTCAGCCGGCACATAGGGAAACCTACCAAACCTGTGCATTTCTGAAAACTAGAGACCTAGGGGAATCCAAGGAGGGGTGACTTGCGGGGCTTGGACCAGGTTCTGTTACCCAGAATCCTTTGCAAACCTCAAAAAGTGGCTAAAAAACCCAAGTTTTCCTCACATTTCGGTGACAGAAAGTTCTGGAATCTGAGAGGAGCCACAAATTTCCTTCCACCCGGCGTTCCCCCAGGTCTCCCGATAAAAATGATACCTCACTTGTGTGGGTAGGCCTAGTGCCCGCGACAGGAAATGCCCCAAAACACAACATGGACACATCCTATTTTTTTTATAGAAAACACAGCTGTTTTTTCCAAAGTGCGTACCTGTAGATTTTGGCCTCTAGCTCAGCTGGCACATAGGGAAACCTACCAAACCTGTGCATTTCTGAAAACTAGAGACCTAGGGGAATCCAAGGAGGGGTGACTTGCGGGGTTCGGACCAGGTTCTGTTACCCAGAATCCTTTGCAAACCTCAAAAAGTGGTTAAAAAAACAAGTTTTCCTCACATTTCGGTGACAGAAAGTTCTGGAATCTGAGAGGAGCCACAAATTTCCTTCTACGCGGCGTTCCCCCAAGTCTCCCGATAAAAATGATACCTCACTTGTGTGGGTAGGCCTAGCGCCCGCGACAGGAAACGCCCCAAAGCGCAACGTGGACACATCCAAATTTTTGGAAGAAAACAGAGGTGTTTTTTGAGAAGTGCCTACCTGTAGATTTTGGCCTCTAGCTCAGCCGGCACCTAGTGAAACATACCAAACCTGTGCATTTCTGAAAACTAGAGACCTAGGGGAATCCAAGGAGGGGTGACTCGTGGGGCTCGGACCAGGTTCTGTTACCCAGAATCCTTTGCAAACCTCAAAAAGTGGCTAAAAAAACAAGTTTTCCTCACATTTCGGTGACAGAAAGTTCTGGAATCTGAGAGGAGCCACAAATTTTCTTCCACCCGGCGTTCCCCCAAGTCTCCCGATAAAAACGATACCTCACTTGTGTGGGTAGGCCTAGCGCCCGCGACAGGAAACGCCCCAAAGCGCAACGTGGACACATCCAAATTTTTGGAAGAAAACAGAGGTGTTTTTTGAGAAGTCCCTTCCTGTAGATTTTGGCCTCTAGCTCAGCCGGCACCTAGTGAAACCTACCAAACCTGTGCATTTCTGAAAACTAGAGACCTAGGGGAATCCAAGGAGGGGTGACTCGTGGGGCTCGGACCAGGTTCTGTTACCCAGAATCCTTTGCAAACCTCAAAAAGTGGCTCAAAAAACAAGTTTTCCTCACATTTCGGTGACAGAAAGTTCTGGAATCTGAGAGGAGCCACAAATTTTCTTCCACCCGGCGTTCCCCCAAGTCTCCCGATAAAAACGATACCTCACTTGTGTGGGTAGGCCTAGCGCCCGCGACAGGAAACGCCCCAAAGCTCAACGTGGACACATCCAAATTTTTGGAAGAAAACAGAGGTGTTTTTTGAGAAGTGCCTACCTGTAGATTTTGGCCTCTAGCTCAGCCGGCACATAGGGAAACCTACCAAACCTGTGCATTTCTGAAAACTAGAGACCTAGGGGAATCCAAGGAGGGGTGACTCGCGGGGCTCGGACCAGGTTCTGTTACCCAGAATCCTTTGCAAACCTCAAAAAGTGGCTAAAAAAACAAGTTTTCCTCACATTTCGGTGACAGAAAGTTCTGGAATCTGAGAGGAGCCACAAATTTTCTTCCACCCGGCGTTGCCCCCAAGTCTCCCGATAAAAATGATACCTCACTTGTGTGGTTAGGCCTAGCGCCCGCGACAGGAAACGCCCCAAAGCGCAACGTGGACACATCCAAATTTTTGGAAGAAAACAGAGGTGTTTTTTGAGAAGTGCCTACCTGTAGATTTTGGCCTCTAGCTCAGTCGGCACATAGGGAAACCTACCACACCTGTGCATTTCTGAAAACTAGAGACCTAGGGGAATCCAAGGAGGGGTGACTTGCGGGGCTCGGACCAGGTTCTGTTACCCAGAATCCTTTGCAAACCTCAAAAAGTGGCTAAAAAAACAAGTTTTCCTCACATTTCGGTGACAGAAAGTTCTGGAATCTGAGAGGAGCCACAAATTTCCTTCCACCCGGCGTTCCCCCAGGTCTCCCGATAAAAATGATACCTCACTTGTGTGGTTAGGCCTAGTGCCCGCGACAGGAAATGCCCCAAAACACAACATGGACACATCCTATTTTTTTTATAGAAAACACAGCTGTTTTTTCCAAAGTGCCTACCTGTAGATTTTGGCCTCTAGCTCAGCTGGCACATAGGGAAACCTACCAAACCTGTGCATTTCTGAAAACTAGAGACCTAGGGGAATCCAAGGAGGGGTGACTTGCGGGGTTCGGACCAGGTTCTGTTACCCAGAATCCTTTGCAAACCTCAAAAAGTGGCTAAAAAAAACAAGTTTTCCTCACATTTCGGTGACAGAAAGTTCTGGAATCTGAGAGGAGCCACAAATTTCCTTCCACCCGGCGTTCCCCCAGGTCTCCCGATAAAAATGATACCTCACTTGTGTGGTTAGGCCTAGTGCCCGCGACAGGAAATGCCCCAAAACACAACATGGACACATCCTATTTTTTTTATAGAAAACACAGCTGTTTTTTCCAAAGTGCCTACCTGTAGATTTTGGCCTCTAGCTCAGCTGGCACATAGGGAAACCTACCAAACCTGTGCATTTCTGAAAACTAGAGACCTAGGGGAATCCAAGGAGGGGTGACTTGCGGGGTTCGGACCAGGTTCTGTTACCCAGAATCCTTTGCAAACCTCAAAAAGTGGCTAAAAAAACAAGTTTTCCTCACATTTCGGTGACAGAAAGTTCTGGAATCTGAGAGGAGCCACAAATTTCCTTCCACCCGGCGTTCCCCCAAGTCTCCCGATAAAAATGATACCTCACTTGTGTGGGTAGGCCTAGCGCCCGCGACAGGAAACGCCCCAAAGCGCAACGTGGACACATCCAAATTTTTGGAAGAAAACAGAGGTGTTTTTTGAGAAGTGCCTACCTGTAGATTTTGGCCTCTAGCTCAGCCGGCACATAGGGAAACCTACCACACCTGTGCATTTCTGAAAACTAGAGACCTAGGGGAATCCAAGGAGGGGTGACTTGCGGTTCTTGGACCAGGTTCTGTTACCCAGAATCCTTTGCAAACCTCAAAAAGTGGCTAAAAAAACAAGTTTTCCTCACATTTCGGTGACAGAAAGTTCTGGAATCTGAGAGGAGCCACAAATTTCCTTCCACCCGGCGTTCCCCCAAGTCTCCCGATAAAAATGATACCTCACTTGTGTGGGTAGGCCTAGCGCCCGCGACAGGAAACGCCCCAAAGCGCAACGTGGACACATCCAAATTTTTGGAAGAAAACAGAGGTGTTTTTTGAGAAGTGCCTACCTGTAGATTTTGGCCTCTAGCTCAGCCGGCACATAGGGAAACCTACCAAACCTGTGCATTTCTGAAAACTAGAGACCTAGGGGAATCCAAGGAGGGGTGACTTGCGGGGCTTGGACCAGGTTCTGTTACCCAGAATCCTTTGCAAACCTCAAAAAGTGGCTAAAAAACCCAAGTTTTCCTCACATTTCGGTGACAGAAAGTTCTGGAATCTGAGAGGAGCCACAAATTTCCTTCCACCCGGCGTTCCCCCAGGTCTCCCGATAAAAATGATACCTCACTTGTGTGGGTAGGCCTAGTGCCCGCGACAGGAAATGCCCCAAAACACAACATGGACACATCCTATTTTTTTTATAGAAAACACAGCTGTTTTTTCCAAAGTGCGTACCTGTAGATTTTGGCCTCTAGCTCAGCTGGCACATAGGGAAACCTACCAAACCTGTGCATTTCTGAAAACTAGAGACCTAGGGGAATCCAAGGAGGGGTGACTTGCGGGGTTCGGACCAGGTTCTGTTACCCAGAATCCTTTGCAAACCTCAAAAAGTGGTTAAAAAAACAAGTTTTCCTCACATTTCGGTGACAGAAAGTTCTGGAATCTGAGAGGAGCCACAAATTTCCTTCTACGCGGCGTTCCCCCAAGTCTCCCGATAAAAATGATACCTCACTTGTGTGGGTAGGCATGGCGCCCGCGACAGGAAACGCCCCAAAGCGCAACGTGGACACATCCAAATTTTTGGAAGAAAACAGAGGTGTTTTTTGAGAAGTGCCTACCTGTAGATTTTGGCCTCTAGCTCAGCCGGCACCTAGTGAAACATACCAAACCTGTGCATTTCTGAAAACTAGAGACCTAGGGGAATCCAAGGAGGGGTGACTCGTGGGGCTCGGACCAGGTTCTGTTACCCAGAATCCTTTGCAAACCTCAAAAAGTGGCTAAAAAAACAAGTTTTCCTCACATTTCGGTGACAGAAAGTTCTGGAATCTGAGAGGAGCCACAAATTTTCTTCCACCCGGCGTTCCCCCAAGTTTCCCGATAAAAATGATACCTCACTTGTGTGGGTAGGCCTAGCGCCCGCGACAGGAAACGCCCCAAAGCGCAACGTGGACACATCCAAATTTTTGGAAGAAAACAGAGGTGTTTTTTGAGAAGTGCCTACCTGTAGATTTTGGCCTCTAGCTCAGCCGGCACATAGGGAAACCTACCAAACCTGTGCATTTCTGAAAACTAGAGACCTAGGGGAATCCAAGGAGGGGTGACTTGTGGGGCTCGGACCAGGTTCTGTTACCCAGAATCCTTTGCAAACCTCAAAAAGTGGCTAAAAAAACAAGTTTTCCTCACATTTCGGTGACAGAAAGTTCTGGAATCTGAGAGGAGCCACAAATTTCCTTCCACCCGGCGTTCCCCCAAGTCTCCCGATAAAAATGATACCTCACTTGTGTGGGTAGGCCTAGCGCCCGCGACAGGAAACGCCCCAAAGCGCAACGTGGACACATCCAAATTTTTGGAAGAAAACAGAGGTGTTTTTTGAGAAGTCCCTTCCTGTAGATTTTGGCCTCTAGCTCAGCCGGCACCTAGTGAAACCTACCAAACCTGTGCATTTCTGAAAACTAGAGACCTAGGGGAATCCAAGGAGGGGTGACTCGTGGGGCTCGGACCAGGTTCTGTTACCCAGAATCCTTTGCAAACCTCAAAAAGTGGCTCAAAAAACAAGTTTTCCTCACATTTCGGTGACAGAAAGTTCTGGAATCTGAGAGGAGCCACAAATTTTCTTCCACCCGGCGTTCCCCCAAGTCTCCCGATAAAAACGATACCTCACTTGTGTGGGTAGGCCTAGCGCCCGCGACAGGAAACGCCCCAAAGCGCAACGTGGACACATCCAAATTTTTGGAAGAAAACAGAGGTGTTTTTTGAGAAGTGCCTACCTGTAGATTTTGGCCTCTAGCTCAGCCGGCACATAGGGAAACCTACCTAAACCTGTGCATTTCTGAAAACTAGAGACCTAGGGGAATCCAAGGAGGGGTGACTCGCGGGGCTCGGACCAGGTTCTGTTACCCAGAATCCATTGCAAACCTCAAAAAGTGGCTAAAAAAACAAGTTTTCCTCACATTTCGGTGACAGAAAGTTCTGGAATCTGAGAGGAGCCACAAATTTTCTTCCACCCGGCGTTCCCCCAAGTCTCCCGATAAAAATGATACCTCACTTGTGTGGGTAGGCCTAGCGCCCGCGACAGGAAACGCCCCAAAGCGCAACGTGGACACATCCAAATTTTTGGAAGAAAACAGAGGTGTTTTTTGAGAAGTGCCTACCTGTAGATTTTGGCCTCTAGCTCAGCCGGCACATAGGGAAACCTACCAAACCTGTGCATTTCTGAAAACTAGAGACCTAGGGGAATCCAAGGAGGGGTGACTTGTGGGGCTCGGACCAGGTTCTGTTACCCAGAATCCTTTGCAAACCTCAAAAAGTGGCTAAAAAAACAAGTTTTCCTCACATTTCGGTGACAGAAAGTTCTGGAATCTGAGAGGAGCCACAAATTTCCTTCCACCCGGCGTTCCCCCAAGTCTCCCGATAAAAATGATACCTCACTTGTGTGGGTAGGCCTAGCGCCCGCGACAGGAAATGCCCCAAAGCGCAACGTGGACACATCCAAATTTTTGGAAGAAAACAGAGGTGTTTTTTGAGAAGTGCCTACCTGTAGATTTTGGCCTCTAGCTCAGCCGGCACATAGGGAACCCTACCAAACCTGTGCATTTCTGAAAACTAGAGACCTAGGGGAATCCAAGGAGGGGTGACTTGCGGGGCTCGGACCAGGTTCTGTTACCCAGAATCCTTTGCAAACCTCAAAAAGTGGCTAAAAAAACAAGTTTTCCTCACATTTCGGTGACAGAAAGTTCTGGAATCTGAGAGGAGCCACAATTTTCCTTCCACCCGGCGTTCCCCCAAGTCTCCCGATAAAAATGATACCTCACTTGTGTGGGTAGGCCTAGCGCCCGCGACAGGAAACGCCCCAAAGCGCAACGTGGACACATCCAAATTTTTGGAAGAAAACAGAGGTGTTTTTTGAGAAGTGCCTACCTGTAGATTTTAGCCTCTAGCTCAGCCGGCACCTAGGGAAACCTACAAAACCTGTGCATTTCTGAAAACTAGAGACCTAGGGGAATCCAAGGAGGGGTGACTCGCGGGGCTCGGACCAGGTTCTGTTACCCAGAATCCTTTGCAAACCTCAAAAAGTGGCTAAAAAAACAAGTTTTCATCACATTTCGGTGACAGAAAGTTCTGGAATCTGAGAGGAGCCACAAATTTTCTTCCACCCGGCGTTCCCCCAAGTCTCCCGATAAAAATGATACCTCACTTGTGTGGGTAGGCCTAGCGCCCGCGACAGGAAACGCCCCAAAGCACAACGTGGACACATCCAAATTTTTGGAAGAAAACTGAGGTGTTTTTTGAGAAGTGCCTACCTGTAGATTTTGGCCTCTAGCTCAGTCGGCACATAGGGAAACCTACCACACCTGTGCATTTCTGAAAACTAGAGACCTAGGGGAATCCAAGGAGGGGTGACTTGCGGGGCTCGGACCAGGTTCTGTTACCCAGAATCCTTTGCAAACCTCAAAAAGTGGCTAAAAAAACAAGTTTTCCTCACATTTCGGTGACAGAAAGTTCTGGAATCTGAGAGGAGCCACAAATTTCCTTCCACCCGGTGTTTCCCAAAGTCTCCCGATAAAAATGATACCTCACTTGTGTGGTTAGGCCTAGCGCCCGCGACAGGAAACGCCCCAAAGCGCAACGTGGACACATCCAAATTTTTGGAAGAAAACAGAGGTGTTTTTTGAGAAGTGCCTACCTGTAGATTTTGGCCACTAGCTCAGCCGGCACATAGGGAAACCTACCAAACCTGTGCATTTCTGAAAACTAGAGACCTAGGGGAATCCAAGGAGGGGTGACTTGCGGGGCTCGGACCAGGTTCTGTTACCCAGAATCCTTTGCAAACCTCAAAAAGTGGCTAAAAAAAACAAGTTTTCCTCACATTTCGGTGACAGAAAGTTCTGGAATCTGAGAGGAGCCACAAATTTCCTTCCACCCGGCGTTCCCCCAGGTCTCCCGATAAAAATGATACCTCACTTGTGTGGTTAGTCCTAGTGCCCGCGACAGGAAATGCCCCAAAACACAACATGGACACATCTTATTTTTTTCATAGAAAACACAGCTGTTTTTTCCAAAGTGCCTACCTGTAGATTTTGGCCTCTAGCTCAGCTGGCACATAGGGAAACGTACCAAACCTGTGCATTTCTGAAAAGTAGAGACCTAGGGGAATCCAAGGAGGGGTGACTTGCGGGGTTCGGACCAGGTTCTGTTACCCAGAATCCTTTGCAAACCTCAAAAAGTGGCTAAAAAAACAAGTTTTCCTCACATTTCGGTGACAGAAAGTTCTGGAATCTGAGAGGAGCCACAAATTTCCTTCCACGCGGCGTTCCCCCAAGTCTCCCGATAAAAATGATACCTCACTTGTGTGGGTAGGCCTAGCGCCCGCGACAGGAAACGCCCCAAAGCGCAACGTGGACACATCCAAATTTTTGGAAGAAAAGAGAGGTGTTTTTTGAGAAGTGCCTACCTGTAGATTTTGGCCTCTAGCTCAGCCGGCACCTAGTGAAACCTACCAAACCTGTGCATTTCTGAAAACTAGAGACCTAGGGGAATCCAAGGAGGGGTGACTCGTGGGGCTCGGACCAGGTTCTGTTACCCAGAATCCTTTGCAAACCTCAAAAAGTGGCTAAAAAAACAAGTTTTCCTCACATTTCGGTGACAGAAAGTTCTGGAATCTGAGAGGAGCCACAAATTTCCTTCCACGCGGCGTTCCCCCAAGTCTCCCGATAAAAATGATACCTCACTTGTGTGGCTATGGCTAGCGCCCGCGACAGGAAACGCCCCAAAGCGCAACGTGGACACATCCAAATTTTTGGAAGAAAACAGAGGTGTTTTTTGAGAAGTGCCTACCTGTAGATTTTGGCCTCTAGCTCAGCCGGCACCTAGTGAAACCTACCAAACCTGTGCATTTCTGAAAACTAGAGACCTACGGGAATCTAAGGAGGGGTGACTCGTGGGGCTCGGACCAGGTTCTGTTACCCAGAATCCTTTGCAAACCTCAAAAAGTGGCTAAAAAAACAAGTTTTCCTCACATTTCGGTGACAGAAAGTTCTGGAATCTGAGAGGAGCCACAAATTTTCTTCCACCCGGCGTTCCCCCAAGTCTCCCGATAAAAATGATACCTCACTTGTGTGGGTAGGCCTAGCGCCCGCGACAGGAAACGCCCCAAAGCGCAACGTGGACACATCCAAATTTTTGGAAGAAAACAGAGGTGTTTTTTGAGAAGTGCCTACCTGTAGATTTTGGCCTCTAGCTCAGCCGGCACATAGGGAAACCTACCACACCTGTGCATTTCTGAAAACTAGAGACCTAGGGGAATCCAAGGAGGGGTGACTCGCGGGGCTCGGACCAGGTTCTGTTACCCAGAATCCTTTGCAAACCTCAAAAAGTGGCTAAAAAAACAAGTTTTCCTCACATTTCGGTGACAGAAAGTTCTGGAACCTGAGAGGAGCCACAAATTTCCTTCCACCCGGCGTTCCCCCAAGTCTCCCGATAAAAATGATACCTCACTTGTGTGGGTAGGCCTAGCGCCCGCGACAGGAAACGCCCCAAAGCGCAACGTGGACACATCCACATTTTTGGAAGAAAACAGAGGTGTTTTTTGAGAAGTGCCTACCTGTAGATTTTGGCCTCTAGCTCAGCCGGCACATAGGGAAACCTACCAAACCTGTGCATTTCTGAAAACTAGAGACCTAGGGGAATCCAAGGAGGGGTGACTTGCGGGGCTCGGACCAGGTTCTGTTACCCAGAATCCTTTGCAAACCTCAAAAAGTGGCTAAAAAAACAAGTTTTCCTCACATTTCGGTGACAGAAAGTTCTGGAATCTGAGAGGAGATACAAATTTCCTTCCACCCGGCGTTCCCCCAGGTCTCCCGATAAAAATGATACCTCACTTGTGTGGTTAGGCCTAGTGCCCGCGACAGGAAATGCCCCAAAACACAACATGGACACATCCTATTTTTTTTATAGAAAACACAGCTGTTTTTTCCAAAGTGGCTACCTGTAGATTTTGGCCTCTAGCTCAGCTGGCACATAGGGAAACCTACCAAACCTGTGCATTTCTGAAAACTAGAGACCTAGTGGAATCCAAGGAGGGGTGACTTGCGGGGTTCGGACCAGGTTCTGTTACCCAGAATCCTTTGCAAACCTCAAAAAGTGGCTAAAAAAACAAGTTTTCCTCACATTTCGGTGACAGAAAGTTCTGGAATCTGAGAGGAGCCACAAATTTCCTTCCACCCGGCGTTCCCCCAGGTCTCACGATAAAAATTATACCTCACTTGTGTGGGTAGGCCTAGCGCCCGCGTCAGGAAACGCCCCAAAGCGCAACATGGACACATCCAAATTTTTGGAAGAAAACAGAGGTGTTTTTTGAGAAGTGCCTACCTGTAGATTTTGGCCTCTAGCTCAGCCGGCACCTAGGGAAACCTACCAAACCTGTGCATTTCTGAAAACTAGAGACCTAGGGGAATCCAAGGAGGGGTGACTTGCGGGGCTCGGACCAGGTTCTGTTACTCAGAATCCTTTGCAAACCTCAAAAAGTGGCTAAAAAAACAAGTTTTCCTCACATTTCGGTGACAGAAAGTTCTGGAATCTGAGAGGAGCCACAAATTTCCTTCCACCCGGCGTTCCCCCAAGTCTCCCGATAAAAATGATACCTCACTTGTGTGGGTAGGCCTAGCGCCCGCGACAGGAAACGCCCCAAAGCGCAACGTGGATACATCCAAATTTTTGGAAGAAAACAGAGGTGTTTTTTGAGAAGTGCCTACCTGTAGATTTTGGCCTCTAGCTCAGCCGGCACATAGGGAAACCTACCAAACCTGTGCATTTCTGAAAACTAGAGACCTAGGGGAATCCAAGGAGGGGTGACTTGCGGGGCTCGGACCAGGTTCTGTTACCCAGAATCCTTTGCAAACCTCAAAAAGTGGCTAAAAAAACAAGTTTTCCTCACATTTCGGTGACAGAAAGTTCTGGAATCTGAGAGGAGCCACAAATTTCCTTCCACCCGGCATTCCCCCAAGTCTCCCGATAAAAATGATACCTCACTTGTGTGGGTAGGCCTAGCGCCCGCGACAGGAAACGCCCCAAAGCGCAACGTGGACACATCCAAATTTTTGGAAGAAAACAGAGGTGTTTTTTGAGAAGTGCCTACCTGTAGATTTTAGCCTCTAGCTCAGCCGGCACCTAGGGAAACCTACAAAACCTGTGCATTTCTGAAAACTAGAGACCTAGGGGAATCCAAGGAGGGGTGACTCGCGGGGCTCGGACCAGGTTCTGTTACCCAGAATCCCTTGCAAACCTCAAAAAGTGGCTAAAAAAACAAGTTTTCCTCACATTTCGGTGACAGAAAGTACTGGAATCTGAGAGGAGCCACAAATTTCCTTCCACGCGGCGTTCCCCCAAGTCTCCCGATAAAAATGATACCTCACTTGTGTGGGTAGGCCTAGCGCCCGCGACAGGAAACGCCCCAAAGCGCAACGTGGACACATCGAAATTTTTGGAAGAAAACAGAGGTGTTTTTTGAGAAGTGCCTACCTGTAGATTTTGGCCTCTAGCTCAGCCGGCACCTAGTGAAACCTACCAAACCTGTGCATTTCTGAAAACTAGAGACCTAGTGGAATCCAAGGAGGGGTGACTCGTGGGGCTCGGACCAGGTTCTGTTACCCAGAATCCTTTGCAAACCTCAAAAAGTGGCTAAAAAAACAAGTTTTCCTCACATTTCGGTGACAGAAAGTTCTGGAATCTGAGAGGAGCCACAAATTTTCTTCCACCCGGCGTTCCCCCAAGTCTCCCGATAAAAATGATACCTCACTTGTGTGGGTAGGCCTAGCGCCCGCGACAGGAAACGCCCTAAAGCGCAACGTGGACACATCCAAATTTTTGGAAGAAAACAGAGGTGTTTTTTGAGAAGTGCCTACCTGTAGATTTTGGCCTCTAGCTCAGCCGGCACATAGGGAAACCTACCAAACCTGTGCATTTCTGAAAACTAGAGACCTAGGGGAATCCAAGGAGGGGTGACTCGCGGGGCTCGGACCAGGTTCTGTTACCCAGAATCCATTGCAAACCTCAAAAAGAGGCTAAAAAAACAAGTTTTCCTCACATTTCGGTGACAGAAAGTTCTGGAATCTGAGAGGAGCCACAAATTTCCTTCCACCCGGCGTTCCCCCAGGTCTCACGATAAAAATTATACCTCACTTGTGTGGGTAGGCCTAGCGCCCGCGTCAGGAAACGCCCCAAAGCGCAACATGGACACATCCAAATTTTTGGAAGAAAACAGAGGTGTTTTTTGAGAAGTGCCTACCTGTAGATTTTGGCCTCTAGCTCAGCCGGCACCTAGGGAAACCTACCAAACCTGTGCATTTCTGAAAACTAGAGACCTAGGGGAATCCAAGGAGGGGTGACTTGCGGGGCTCGGACCAGGTTCTGTTACCCAGAATCCTTTGCAAACCTCAAAAAGTGGCTAAAAAAACAAGTTTTCCTCACATTTCGGTGACAGAAAGTTCTGGAATCTGAGAGGAGCCACAAATTTCCTTCCACCCGGCGTTCCCCCAAGTCTCCCGATAAAAATGATACCTCACTTGTGTGGGTAGGCCTAGCGCCCGCGACAGGAAACGCCCCAAAGCGCAACGTGGACACATCCAAATTTTTTGAAGAAAACAGAGGTGTTTTTTGAGAAGTGCCTACCTGTAGATTTTGGCCTCTAGCTCAGCCGGCACATAGGGAAACCTACCAAACCTGTGCATTTCTGAAAACTAGAGACCTAGGGGAATCCAAGGAGGGGTGACTTGCGGGGCTCGGACCAGGTTCTGTTACCCAGAATCCTTTGCAAACCTCAAAAAGTGGCTAAAAAAACAAGTTTTCCTCACATTTCGGTGACAGAAAGTTCTGGAATCTGAGAGGAGCCACAAATTTCCTTCCACCCGGCATTCCCCCAAGTCTCCCGATAAAAATGATACCTCACTTGTGTGGGTAGGCCTAGCGCCCGCGACAGGAAACGCCCCAAAGCGCAACGTGGACACATCCACATTTTTGGAAGAAAACAGAGGTGTTTTTTGAGAAGTGCCTACCTGTAGATTTTAGCCTCTAGCTCAGCCGGCACCTAGGGAAACCTACAAAACCTGTGCATTTCTGAAAACTAGAGACCTAGGGGAATCCAAGGAGGGGTGACTCACGGGGCTCGGACCAGGTTCTGTTACCCAGAATCCTTTGCAAACCTCAAAAAGTGGCTAAAAAAACAAGTTTTCCTCACATTTCGGTGACAGAAAGTTCTGGAATCTGAGAGGAGTCACAAATTTTCTTCCACCCGGCGTTCCCCCACGTCTCCCGATAAAAATGATACCTCACTTGTGTGGGTAGGCCTAGTGCCCGCGACAGGAAATGCCCCAAAACACAACATGGACACATCCTATTTTTTTTATAGAAAACACAGCTGTTTTTTCCAAAGTGCCTACCTGTAGATTTTGGCCTCTAGCTCAGCTGGCACATAGGGAAACCTACCAAACCTGTGCATTTCTGAAAACTAGAGACCTAGGGGAATCCAAGGAGGGGTGACTTGCGGGGTTCGGACCAGGTTCTGTTACCCAGAATCCTTTGCAAACCTCAAAAAGTGGCTAAAAAAACAAGTTTTCCTCACATTTCGGTGACAGAAAGTTCTGGAATCTGAGAGGAGCCACAAATTTCCTTCTACGCGGCGTTCCCCCATGTCTCCCGATAAAAATGATACCTCACTTGTGTGGGTAGGCCTAGCGCCCGCGACAGGAAACGCCCCAAAGCGCAACGTGGACACATCCAAATTTTTGGAAGAAAACAGAGGTGTTTTTTGAGAAGTGCCTACCTGTAGATTTTGGCCTCTAGCTCAGCCGGCACCTAGTGAAACCTACCAAACCTGTGCATTTCTGAAAACTAGAGACCTAGGGGAATCCAAGGAGGGGTGACTCGTGGGGCTCGGACCAGGTTCTGTTACCCAGAATCCTTTGCAAACCTCAAAAAGTGGCTAAAAAAACAAGTTTTCCTCACATTTCGGTGACAGAAAGTTCTGGAATCTGAGAGGAGCCACAAATTTTCTTCCACCCGGCGTTCCCCCAAGTCTCCCGATAAAAATGATACCTCACTTGTGTGGGTAGGCCTAGCGCCCGCGACAGGAAACGCCCCAAAGCGCAACGTGGACACATCCAAATTTTTGGAAGAAAACAGAGGTGTTTTTTGAGAAGTGCCTACCTGTAGATTTTGGCCTCTAGCTCAGCCGGCACATAGGGAAACCTACCAAACCTGTGCATTTCTGAAAACTAGAGACCTAGGGGAATCCAAGGAGGCGTGACTTGTGGGGCTCGGACCAGGTTCTGTTACCCAGAATCCTTTGCAAACCTCAAAAAGTGGCTAAAAAAACAAGTTTTCCTCACATTTCGGTGACAGAAAGTTCTGGAATCTGAGAGGAGCCACAAATTTCCTTCCACCCGGCGTTCCCCCACGTCTCCCGATAAAAATGATACCTCACTTGTGTGGGTAGGCCTAGCGCCCGCGACAGGAAACGCCCCAAAGCGCAACGTGGACACATCCAAATTTTTGGAAGAAAACAGAGGTGTTTTTTGAGAAGTGCCTACCTGTAGATTTTGGCCTCTAGCTCAGCCGGCACATAGGGAAACCTACCAAACCTGTGCATTTCTGAAAACTAGAGACCTAGGGGAATCCAAGGAGGGGTGACTTGCGGGGCTCGGACCAGGTTCTGTTACCCAGAATCCTTTGCAAACCTCAAAAAGTGGCTAAAAAAACAAGTTTTCCTCACATTTCGGTGACAGAAAGTTCTGGACTCTGAGAGGAGCCACAAATTTCCTTCCACCCGGCGTTCCCCCAGGTCTCACGATAAAAATTATACCTCACTTGTGTGGGTAGGCCTAGCGCCCGCGTCAGGAAACGCCCCAAAGCGCAACGTGGACACATCCAAATTTTTTGAAGAAAACAGAGGTGTTTTTTGAGAAGTGCCTACCTGTAGATTTTGGCCTCTAGCTCAGCCGGCACCTAGGAAACCCTACCAAACCTGTGCATTTCTGAAAACTAGAGACCTAGGGGAATCCAAGGAGGGGTGACTTGCGGGGCTCGGACCAGGTTCTGTTACCCAGAATCCTTTGCAAACCTCAAAAAGTGGCTAAAAAAACAAGTTTTCCTCACATTTCGGTCACAGAAAGTTCGGGAATCTGAGAGGAGCCACAAATTTCCTTCCACCCGGCGTTCCCCCAAGTCTCCCGATAAAAATGATACCTCACTTGTGTGGGTAGGCCTAGCGCCCGCGACAGGAAACGCCCCAAAGCGCAACGTGGACACATCCAAATTTTTGGAAGAAAACAGAGGTGTTTTTTGAAAAGTGCCTACCTGTAGATTTTAGCCTCTAGCTCAGCCGGCACCTAGGGAAACCTACAAAACCTGTGCATTTCTGAAAACTAGAGACCTAGGGGAATCCAAGGAGGGGTGACTTGCGGGGCTCGGACCAGGTTCTGTTACCCAGAATCCTTTGCAAACCTCAAAAAGTGGCTAAAAAAACAAGTTTTCCTCACATTTCGGTGACAGAAAGTTCTGGAATCTGAGAGGAGCCACAAATTTCCTTCCACCCGGCGTTCCCCCAAGTCTCCCGATAAAAATGATACCTCACTTGTGTGGGTAGGCCTAGCGCCCGCGACAGGAAACGCCCCAAAGCGCAACGTGGACACATCCAAATTTTGGGAAGAAAACAGAGGTGTTTTTTGAGAAGTGCCTACCTGTAGATTTTAGCCTCTAGCTCAGCCGGCACCTAGGGAAACCTACAAAACCTGTGCATTTCTGAAAACTAGAGACCTAGGGGAATCCAAGGAGGGGTGACTCGCGGGGCTCGGACCAGGTTCTGTTACCCAGAATCCTTTGCAAACCTCAAAAAGTGGCTAAAAAAACAAGTTTTCCTCACATTTCGGTGACAGAAAGTTCTGGAATCTGAGAGGAGCCACAAATTTTCTTCCACCCGGCGTTCCCCCAAGTCTCCCGATAAAAATGATACCTCACTTGTGTGGGTAGGCCTAGCGCCCGCGACAGGAAACGCCCCAAAGCGCAACGTGGACACATCCAAATTTTTGGAAGAAAACAGAGGTGTTTTTTGAGAAGTGCCTACCTGTAGATTTTGGCCTCTAGCTCAGTCGGCACATAGGGAAACCTACCACACCTGTGCATTTCTGAAAACTAGAGACCTAGGGGAATCCAAGGAGGGGTGACTTGCGGGGCTCGGACCAGGTTCTGTTACCCAGAATCCTTTGCAAACCTCAAAAAGTGGCTAAAAAAACAAGTTTTCCTCACATTTCGGTGACAGAAAGTTCTGGAATCTGAGAGGAGCCACAAATTTCCTTCCACCCGGCGTTCCCCCAAGTCTCCCGATAAAAATGATACCTCACTTGTGTGGTTAGGCCTAGCGCCCGCGACAGGAAACGCCCCAAAGCGCAACGTGGACACATCCAAATTTTTGGAAGAAAACAGAGGTGTTTTTTGAGAAGTGCCTACCTGTAGATTTTGGCCTCTAGCTCAGCCGGCACATAGGGAAACCTACCAAACATGTGCATTTCTGAAAACTAGAGACCTAGGGGAATCCAAGGAGGGGTGACTTGCGGGGCTCGGACCAGGTTCTGTTACCCAGAATCCTTTGCAAACCTCAACAAGTGGCTAAAAAAAACAAGTTTTCCTCACATTTCGGTGACAGAAAGTTCTGGAATCTGAGAGGAGCCACAAATTTCCTTCCACCCGGCGTTCCCCCAGGTCTCCCCATAAAAATGATACCTCACTTGTGTGGTTAGGCCTAGTGCCCGCGACAGGAAATGCCCCAAAACACAACATGGACACATCCTATTTTTTTTATAGAAAACACAGCTGTTTTTTCCAAAGTGCCTACCTGTAGATTTTGGCCTCTAGCTCAGCTGGCACATAGGGAAACCTACCAAACCTGTGCATTTCTGAAACCTAGAGACCTAGGGGAATCCAAGGAGGGGTGACTCGCGGGGCTCGGACCAGGTTCTGTTACCCAGAATCCTTTGCAAACCTCAAAAAGTGGTTAAAAAAACAAGTTTTCCTCACATTTCGGTGACAGAAAGTTCTGGAATCTGAGAGGAGCCACAAATTTCCTTCCACCCGGCGTTCCCCCAAGTCTCCCGATAAAAATGATACCTCACTTGTGTGGTTAGGCCTAGCGCCCGCGACAGGAAACGCCCCAAAGCGCAACGTGGACACATCCAAATTTTTGGAAGAAAACAGAGGTGTTTTTTGAGAAGTGCCTACCTGTAGATTTTGGCCTCTAGCTCAGCCGGCACATAGGGAAACCTACGAAACCTGTGCATTTCTGAAAACTAGAGACCTAGGGGAATCCAAGGAGGGGTGACTTGCGGGGCTCGGACCAGGTTCTGTTACCCAGAATCCTTTGCAAACCTCAAAAAGTGGCTAAAAAAAACAAGTTTTCCTCACATTTCGGTGACAGAAAGTTCTGAAATCTGAGAGGAGCCACAAATTTCCTTCCACCCGGCGTTCTCCCAGGTCTCCCGATAAAAATGATACCTCACTTGTGTGGTTAGGCCTAGTGCCCGCGACAGGAAATGCCCCAAAACACAACATGGACACATCCTATTTTTTTTATAGAAAACACAGCTGTTTTTTCCAAAGTGCCTACCTGTAGATTTTGGCCTCTAGCTCAGCTGGCACATAGGGAAACCTACCAAACCTGTGCATTTCTGAAAACTAGAGACCTAGGGGAATCCAAGGAGGGGTGACTTGCGGGGTTCGGACCAGGTTCTGTTACCCAGAATCCTTTGCAAACCTCAAAAAGTGGCTAAAAAAACAAGTTTTCCTCACATTTCGGTGACAGAAAGTTCTGGAATCTGAGAGGAGCCACAAATTTCCTTCCACCCGGCGTTCCCCCAAGTCTCCCGATAAAAATGATACCTCACTTGTGTGGGTAGGCCTAGCGCCCGCGACAGGAAACGCCCCAAAGCGCAACGTGGACACATCCAAATTTTTTGAAGAAAACAGAGGTGTTTTTTGAGAAGTGCCTACCTGTAGATTTTGGCCTCTAGCTCAGCCGGCACATAGGGAAACCTACCAGACCTGTGCATTTCTGAAAACTAGAGACCTAGGGGAATCCAAGGAGGGGTGACTTGCGGGGCTCGGACCAGGTTCTCTTACCCAGAATCCTTTGCAAACCTCAAAAAGTGGCTAAAAAAACAAGTTTTCCTCACATTTCGGTGACAGAAAGTTCTGGAATCTGAGAGGAGCCACAAATTTCCTTCCACCCGGCGTTCCCCCAAGTCTCCCGATAAAAATGATACCTCACTTGTGTGGGTAGGCCTAGCGCCCGCGACAGGAAACGCCCCAAAGCGCAACGTGGACACATCCAAATTTTTGGAAGAAAACAGAGGTGTTTTTTGAGAAGTGCCTACCTGTAGATTTTGGCCTCTAGCTCAGCCGGCACATAGGGAAACCTACCAAACCTGTGCATTTCTGAAAACTAGAGACCTAGGGGAATCCAAGGAGGGGTGACTTGCGGGGCTCGGACCAGGTTCTGTTACCCAGAATCCTCTGCAAACCTCAAAAAGTGGCTAAAAAAACAAGTTTTCCTCACATTTCGGTGACAGAAAGTTCTGGACTCTGAGAGGAGCCACAAATTTCCTTCCACCCGGCGTTCCCCCAGGTCTCACAATAAAAATTATACCTCACTTGTGTGGGTAGGCCTAGCGCCCGCGTCAGGAAACGCCCCAAAGCGCAACGTGGACACATCCAAATTTTTTGAAGAAAACAGAGGTGTTTTTTGAGAAGTGCCTACCTGTAGATTTTGGCCTCTAGCTCAGCCGGCACCTAGGAAAACCTACCAAACCTGTGCATTTCTGAAAACTAGAGACCTAGGGGAATCCAAGGAGGGGTGACTTGCGGGGCTCGGACCAGGTTCTGTTACCCAGAATCCTTTGCAAACCTCAAAAAGTGGCTAAAAAAACAAGTTTTCCTCACATTTCGGTCACAGAAAGTTCGGGAATCTGAGAGGAGCCACAAATTTCCTTCCACCCGGCGTTCCCCCAAGTCTCCCGATAAAAATGATACCTCACTTGTGTGGGTAGGCCTAGCGCCCGCGACAGGAAACGCCCCAAAGCGCAACGTGGACACATCCAAATTTTTGGAAGAAAACAGAGGTGTTTTTTGAAAAGTGCCTACCTGTAGATTTTAGCCTCTAGCTCAGCCGGAACCTAGGGAAACCTACAAAACCTGTGCATTTCTGAAAACTAGAGACCTAGGGGAATCCAAGGAGGGGTGACTTGCGGGGCTCGGACCAGGTTCTGTTACCCAGAATCCTTTGCAAACCTCTAAAAGTGGCTAAAAAAACAAGTTTTCCTCACATTTCGGTGACAGAAAGTTCTGGAATCTGAGAGGAGCCACAAATTTCCTTCCACCCGGCGTTCCCCCAAGTCTCCCGATAAAAATGATACCTCACTTGTGTGGGTAGGCCTAGCGCCCGCGACAGGAAACGCCCCAAAGCGCAACGTGGACACATCCAAATTTTGGGAAGAAAACAGAGGTGTTTTTTGAGAAGTGCCTACCTGTAGATTTTAGCCTCTAGCTCAGCCGGCACCTAGGGAAACCTACAAAACCTGTGCATTTCTGAAAACTAGAGACCTAGGGGAATCCAAGGAGCGGTGACTCGCGGGGCTCGGACCAGGTTCTGTTACCCAGAATCCTTTGCAAACCTCAAAAAGTGGCTAAAAAAACAAGTTTTCCTCACATTTCGGTGACAGAAAGTTCTGGAATCTGAGAGGAGCCACAAATTTTCTTCCACCCGGCGTTCCCCCAAGTCTCCCGATAAAAATGATACCTCACTTGTGTGGGTAGGCCTAGCGCCCGCGACAGGAAACGCCCCAAAGCGCAACGTGGACACATCCAAATTTTTGGAAGAAAACAGAGGTGTTTTTTGAGAAGTGCCTACCTGTAGATTTTGGCCTCTAGCTCAGTCGGCACATAGGGAAACCTACCACACCTGTGCATTTCTGAAAACTAGAGACCTAGGGGAATCCAAGGAGGGGTGACTTGCGGGGCTCGGACCAGGTTCTGTTACCCAGAATCCTTTGCAAACCTCAAAAAGTGGTTAAAAAAACAAGTTTTCCTCACATTTCGGTGACAGAAAGTTCTGGAATCTGAGAGGAGCCACAAATTTCCTTCCACCCGGCGTTCCCCCAAGTCTCCCGATAAAAATGATACCTCACTTGTGTGGTTAGGCCTAGCGCCCGCGACAGGAAACGCCCCAAAGCGCAACGTGGACACATCCAAATTTTTGGAAGAAAACAGAGGTGTTTTTTGAGAAGTGCCTACCTGTAGATTTTGGCCTCTAGCTCAGCCTGCACATAGGGAAACCTACGAAACCTGTGCATTTCTGAAAACTAGAGACCTAGGGGAATCCAAGGAGGGGTGACTTGCGGGGCTCGGACCAGGTTCTGTTACCCAGAATCCTTTGCAAACCTCAAAAAGTGGCTAAAAAAAACAAGTTTTCCTCACATTTCGGTGACAGAAAGTTCTGAAATCTGAGAGGAGCCACAAATTTCCTTCCACCCGGCGTTCCCCCAGGTCTCCCGATAAAAATGATACCTCACTTGTGTGGTTAGGCCTAGTGCCCGCGACAGGAAATGCCCCAAAACACAACATGGACACATCCTATTTTTTTTATAGAAAACACAGCTGTTTTTTCCAAAGTGCCTACCTGTAGATTTTGGCCTCTAGCTCAGCTGGCACATAGGGAAACCTACCAAACCTGTGCATTTCTGAAAACTAGAGACCTAGGGGAATCCAAGGAGGGGTGACTTGCGGGGTTCGGACCAGGTTCTGTTACCCAGAATCCTTTGCAAACCTCAAAAAGTGGCTAAAAAAACAAGTTTTCCTCACATTTCGGTGACAGAAAGTTCTGGAATCTGAGAGGAGCCACAAATTTCCTTCCACCCGGCGTTCCCCCAAGTCTCCCGATAAAAATGATACCTCACTTGTGTGGGTAGGCCTAGCGCCCGCGACAGGAAACGCCCCAAAGCGCAACGTGGACACATCCAAATTTTTTGAAGAAAACAGAGGTGTTTTTTGAGAAGTGCCTACCTGTAGATTTTGGCCTCTAGCTCAGCCGGCACATAGGGAAACCTACCAGACCTGTGCATTTCTGAAAACTAGAGACCTAGGGGAATCCAAGGAGGGGTGACTTGCGGGGCTCGGACCAGGTTCTCTTACCCAGAATCCTTTGCAAACCTCAAAAAGTGGCTAAAAAAACAAGTTTTCCTCACATTTCGGTGACAGAAAGTTCTGGAATCTGAGAGGAGCCACAAATTTCCTTCCACCCGGCGTTCCCCCAAGTCTCCCGATAAAAATGATACCTCACTTGTGTGGGTAGGCCTAGCGCCCACGACAGGAAACGCCCCAAAGCGCAACGTGGACACATCCAAATTTTTGGAAGAAAACAGAGGTGTTTTTTGAGAAGTGCCTACCTGTAGATTTTGGCCTCTAGCTCAGCCGGCACATAGGGAAACCTACCAAACCTGTGCATTTCTGAAAACTAGAGACCTAGGGGAATCCAAGGAGGGGTGACTTGCGGGGCTCGGACCAGGTTCTGTTACCCAGAATCCTTTGCAAACCTCAAAAAGTGGCTAAAAAAACAAGTTTTCCTCACATTTCGGTGACAGAAAGTTCTGGACTCTGAGAGGAGCCACAAATTTCCTTCCACCCGGCGTTCCCCCAGGTCTCACAATAAAAATTATACCTCACTTGTGTGGGTAGGCCTAGCGCCCGCGTCAGGAAACGCCCCAAAGCGCAACGTGGACACATCCAAATTTTTTGAAGAAAACAGAGGTGTTTTTTGAGAAGTGCCTACCTGTAGATTTTGGCCTCTAGCTCAGCCGGCACCTAGGAAAACCTACCAAACCTGTGCATTTCTGAAAACTAGAGACCTAGGGGAATCCAAGGAGGGGTGACTTGCGGGGCTCGGACCAGGTTCTGTTACCCAGAATCCTTTGCAAACCTCAAAAAGTGGCTAAAAAAACAAGTTTTCCTCACATTTCGGTCACAGAAAGTTCGGGAATCTGAGAGGAGCCACAAATTTCCTTCCACCCGGCGTTCCCCCAAGTCTCCCGATAAAAATGATACCTCACTTGTGTGGGTAGGCCTAGCGCCCGCGACAGGAAACGCCCCAAAGCGCAACGTGGACACATCCAAATTTTTGGAAGAAAACAGAGGTGTTTTTTGAAAAGTGCCTACCTGTAGATTTTAGCCTCTAGCTCAGCCGGAACCTAGGGAAACCTACAAAACCTGTGCATTTCTGAAAACTAGAGACCTAGGGGAATCCAAGGAGGGGTGACTTGCGGGGCTCGGACCAGGTTCTGTTACCCAGAATCCTTTGCAAACCTCTAAAAGTGGCTAAAAAAACAAGTTTTCCTCACATTTCGGTGACAGAAAGTTCTGGAATCTGAGAGGAGCCACAAATTTCCTTCCACCCGGCGTTCCCCCAAGTCTCCCGATAAAAATGATACCTCACTTGTGTGGGTAGGCCTAGCGCCCGCGACAGGAAACGCCCCAAAGCGCAACGTGGACACATCCAAATTTTGGGAAGAAAACAGAGGTGTTTTTTGAGAAGTGCCTACCTGTAGATTTTAGCCTCTAGCTCAGCCGGCACCTAGGGAAACCTACAAAACCTGTGCATTTCTGAAAACTAGAGACCTAGGGGAATCCATGGAGCGGTGACTCGCGGGGCTCGGACCAGGTTCTGTTACCCAGAATCCTTTGCAAACCTCAAAAAGTGGCTAAAAAAACAAGTTTTCCTCACATTTCGGTGACAGAAAGTTCTGGAATCTGAGAGGAGCCACAAATTTTCTTCCACCCGGCGTTCCCCCAAGTCTCCCGATAAAAATGATACCTCACTTGTGTGGGTAGGCCTAGCGCCCGCGACAGGAAACGCCCCAAAGCGCAACGTGGACACATCCAAATTTTTGGAAGAAAACAGAGGTGTTTTTTGAGAAGTGCCTACCTGTAGATTTTGGCCTCTAGCTCAGTCGGCACATAGGGAAACCTACCACACCTGTGCATTTCTGAAAACTAGAGACCTAGGGGAATCCAAGGAGGGGTGACTTGCGGGGCTCGGACCAGGTTCTGTTACCCAGAATCCTTTGCAAACCTCAAAAAGTGGCTAAAAAAACAAGTTTTCCTCACATTTCGGTGACAGAAAGTTCTGGAATCTGAGAGGAGCCACAAATTTCCTTCCACCCGGCGTTCCCCCAAGTCTCCCGATAAAAATGATACCTCACTTGTGTGGTTAGGCCTAGCGCCCGCGACAGGAAACGCCCCAAAGCGCAACGTGGACACATCCAAATTTTTGGAAGAAAACAGAGGTGTTTTTTGAGAAGTGCCTACCTGTAGATTTTGGCCTCTAGCTCAGCCGGCACATAGGGAAACCTACCAAACATGTGCATTTCTGAAAACTAGAGACCTAGGGGAATCCAAGGAGGGGTGACTTGCGGGGCTCGGACCAGGTTCTGTTACCCAGAATCCTTTGCAAACCTCAACAAGTGGCTAAAAAAACAAGTTTTCCTCACATTTCGGTGACAGAAAGTTCTGGAATCTGAGAGGAGCCACAAATTACCTTCCACCCGGCGTTCCCCCAGGTCTCCCCATAAAAATGATACCTCACTTGTGTGGTTAGGCCTAGTGCCCGCGACAGGAAATGCCCCAAAACACAACATGGACACATCCTATTTTTTTTATAGAAAACACAGCTGTTTTTTCCAAAGTGCCTACCTGTAGATTTTGGCCTCTAGCTCAGCTGGCACATAGGGAAACCTACCAAACCTGTGCATTTCTGAAACCTAGAGACCTAGGGGAATCCAAGGAGGGGTGACTCGCGGGGCTCGGACCAGGTTCTGTTACCCAGAATCCTTTGCAAACCTCAAAAAGTGGCTAAAAAAACAAGTTTTCCTCACATTTCGGTGACAGAAAGTTCTGGAATCTGAGAGGAGCCACAAATTTCCTTCCACCCGGCGTTCCCCCAAGTCTCCCGATAAAAATGATACCTCACTTGGGTGGTTAGGCCTAGCGCCCGCGACAGGAAACGCCCCAAAGCGCAACGTGGACACATCCAAATTTTTGGAAGAAAACAGAGGTGTTTTTTGAGAAGTGCCTACCTGTAGATTTTGGCCTCTAGCTCAGCCGGCACATAGGGAAACCTACGAAACCTGTGCATTTCTGAAAACTAGAGACCTAGGGGAATCCAAGGAGGGGTGACTTGCGGGGCTCGGACCAGGTTCTGTTACCCAGAATCCTTTGCAAACCTCAAAAAGTGGCTAAAAAAAACAAGTTTTCCTCACATTTCGGTGACAGAAAGTTCTGGAATCTGAGAGGAGCCACAAATTTCCTTCCACCCGGCGTTCCCCCAGGTCTCCCGATAAAAATGATACCTCACTTGTGTGGTTAGGCCTAGTGCCCGCGACAGGAAATGCCCCAAAACACAACATGGACACATCCTATTTTTTTTATAGAAAACACAGCTGTTTTTTCCAAAGTGCCTACCTGTAGATTTTGGCCTCTAGCTCAGCTGGCACATAGGGAAACCTACCAAACCTGTGCATTTCTGAAAACTAGAGACCTAGGGGAATCCAAGGAGGGGTGACTTGCGGGGTTCGGACCAGGTTCTGTTACCCAGAATCCTTTGCAAACCTCAAAAAGTGGCTAAAAAAACAAGTTTTCCTCTCATTTCGGTGACAGAAAGTTCTGGAATCTGAGAGGAGCCACAAATTTCCTTCCACGCGGCGTTCCCCCAAGTCTCCCGATAAAAATGATACCTCACTTGTGTGGCTAGGCCTAGCGCCCGCGACAGGAAACGCCCCAAAGCGCAACGTGGACACTTCAAAATTTTTGGAAGAAAACAGAGGTGTTTTTTGAGAAGTGCCTACCTGTAGATTTTGGCCTCTAGCTCAGCCGGCACCTAGTGAAACCTACCAAACCTGTGCATTTCTGAAAACTAGAGACCTAGGGGAATCCAAGGAGGGGTGACTCGTGGGGCTCGGACCAGGTTCTGTTACCCAGAATCCTTTGCAAACATCAAAAAGTGGCTAAAAAAACAAGTTTTCCTCACATTTCGGTGACAGAAAGTTCTGGAATCTGAGAGGAGCCACAAATTTCCTTCCACCCGGCGTTCCCCCAAGTCTCCCGATAAAAATGATACCTCACTTGTGTGGTTAGGCCTAGCGCCCGCGACAGGAAACGCCCCAAAGCGCAACGTGGACACATCCAAATTTTTGGAAGAAAACAGAGGTGTTTTTTGAGAAGTGCCTACCTGTAGATTTTGGCCTCTAGCTCAGCCGGCACATAGGGAAACCTACGAAACCTGTGCATTTCTGAAAACTAGAGACCTAGGGGAATCCAAGGAGGGGTGACTTGCGGGGCTCGGACCAGGTTCTGTTACCCAGAATCCTTTGCAAACCTCAAAAAGTGGCTAAAAAAAACAAGTTTTCCTCACATTTCGGTGACAGAAAGTTCTGGAATCTGAGAGGAGCCACAAATTTCCTTCCACCCGGCGTTCCCCCAGGTCTCCCGATAAAAATGATACCTCACTTGTGTGGTTAGGCCTAGTGCCCGCGACAGGAAATGCCCCAAAACACAACATGGACACATCCTATTTTTTTTATAGAAAACACAGCTGTTTTTTCCAAAGTGCCTACCTGTAGATTTTGGCCTCTAGCTCAGCTGGCACATAGGGAAACCTACCAAACCTGTGCATTTCTGAAAACTAGAGACCTAGGGGAATCCAAGGAGGGGTGACTTGCGGGGTTCGGACCAGGTTCTGTTACCCAGAATCCTTTGCAAACCTCAAAAAGTGGCTAAAAAAACAAGTTTTCCTCACATTTCGGTGACAGAAAGTTCTGGAATCTGAGAGGAGCCACAAATTTCCTTCCACGCGGCGTTCCCCCAAGTCTCCCGATAAAAATGATACCTCACTTGTGTGGCTAGGCCTAGCGCCCGCGACAGGAAATGCCCCAAAGCGCAACGTGGACACATCCAAATTTTTGGAAGAAAACAGAGGTGTTTTTTGAGAAGTGCCTACCTGTAGATTTTGGCCTCTAGCTCAGCCGGCACCTAGTGAAACCTACCAAACCTGTGCATTTCTGAAAACTAGAGACCTAGGGGAATCCAAGGAGGGGTGACTCGTGGGGCTCGGACCAGGTTCTGTTACCCAGAATCCTTTGCAAACCTCAAAAAGTGGCTAAAAAAACAAGTTTTCCTCACATTTCGGTGACAGAAAGTTCTGGAATCTGAGAGGAGCCACAAATTTTCTTCCACCCGGCGTTCCCCCAAGTCTCCCGATAAAAATGATACCTCACTTGTGTGGGTAGGCCTAGCGCCCGCGACAGGAAACGCCCCAAAGCGCAACGTGGACACATCCAAATTTTTGGAAGAAAACAGAGATGTTTTTTGAGAAGTGCCTACCTGTAGATTTTGGCCTCTAGCTCAGCCGGCACATAGGGAAACCTACCACACCTGTGCATTTCTGAAAACTAGAGACCTAGGGGAATCCAAGGAGGGGTGACTCGCGGGGCTCGGACCAGGTTCTGTTACCCAGAATCCTTTGCAAACCTCAAAAAGTGGCTAAAAAAACAAGTTTTCCTCACATTTCGGTGACAGAAAGTTCTGGAATCTGAGAGGAGCCACAAATTCCCTTCCACCTGGCGTTCCCCCAAGTCTCCCGATAAAAATGATACCTCACTTGTGTGGGTAGGCCTAGCGCCCGCGACAGGAAACGCCCCAAAGCGCAACGTGGACACATCCACATTTTTGGAAGAAAACAGAGGTGTTTTTTGAGAAGTGCCTACCTGTAGATTTTGGCCTCTAGCTCAGCCGGCACATAGGGAAACCTACCAAACCTGTGCATTTCTGAAAACTAGAGACCTAGGGGAATCCAAGGACGGGTGACTTGCGGGGCTCGGACCAGGTTCTGTTACCCAGAATCCTTTGCAAACCTCAAAAAGTGGCTAAAAAAACAAGTTTTCCTCACATTTCGGTGACAGAAAGTTCTGGAATCTGAGAGGAGCCACAAATTTCCTTCCACCCGGCGTTCCCCCAGGTCTCCCGATAAAAATGATACCTCACTTGTGTGGTTAGGCCTAGTGCCCGCGACAGGAAATGCCCCAAAACACAACATGGACACATCCTATTTTTTTTATAGAAAACACAGCTGTTTTTTACAAAGTGCCTACCTGTAGATTTTGGCCTCTAGCTCAGCTGGCACATAGGGAAACCTACCAAACCTGTGCATTTCTGAAAACTAGAGACCTAGGGGAATCCAAGGAGGGGTGACTTGCGGGGTTCGGACCAGGTTCTGTTACCCAGAATCCTTTGCAAACCTCAAAAAGTGGCTAAAAAAACAAGTTTTCCTCACATTTCGGTGACAGAAAGTTCTGGAATCTGAGAGGAGCCACAAATTTCCTTCCACGCGGCGTTCCCCCAAGTCTCCCGATAAAAATGATACCTCACTTGTGTGGGTAGGCCTAGCGCCCGCGACAGGAAACGCCCCAAAGCGCAACGTGGACACATCCAAATTTTTGGAAGAAAACAGAGGTGTTTTTTGAGAAGTGCCTACCTGTAGATTTTGGCCTCTAGCTCAGCCGGCACCTAGTGAAACCTACCAAACCTGTGCATTTCTGAAAACTAGAGACCTAGGGGAATCCAAGGAGGGGTGACTCGTGGGGCTCGGACCAGGTTCTGTTACCCAGAATCCTTTGCAAACCTCAAAAAGTGGCTCAAAAACAAGTTTTCCTCACATTTCGGTGACAGAAAGTTCTGGAATCTGAGAGGAGCCACACATTTTCTTCCACCCAGCGTTCCCCCAAGTCTCCCGATAAAAATGATACCTCACTTGTGTGGGTAGGCCTAGCGCCCGCGACAGGAAACGCCCCAAAGCGCAACGTGGACACATCCAAATTTTTGGAAGAAAACAGAGGTGTTTTTTGAGAAGTGCCTACCTGTAGATTTTGGCCTCTAGCTCAGCCGGCACATAGGGAAACCTACCAAACCTGTGCATTTCTGAAAACTAGAGACCTAGGGGAATCCAAGGAGGGGTGACTCGCGGGGCTCGGACCAGGTTCTGTTACACAGAATCCATTGCAAACCTCAAAAAGTGGCTAAAAAAACAAGTTTTCCTCACATTTCGGTGACAGAAAGTTCTGGAATCTGAGAGGAGCCACAAATTTCCTTCCACCCGGCGTTCCCCCAGGTCTCACGATAAAAATTATACCTCACTTGTGTGGGTAGGCCTAGCGCCCGCGTCAGGAAACGCCCCAAAGCGCAACATGGACACATCCAAATTTTTGGAAGAAAACAGAGGTGTTTTTTGAGAAGTGCCTACCTGTAGATTTTGGCCTCTAGCTCAGCCGGCACCTAGGGAAACCTACCAAACCTGTGCATTTCTGAAAACTAGAGACCTAGGGGAATCCAAGGAGGGGTGACTTGCGGGGCTCGGACCAGGTTCTGTTACCCAGAATCCTTTGCAAACCTCAAAAAGTGGCTAAAAAAACAAGTTTTCCTCACATTTCGGTGACAGAAAGTTCTGGAATCTGAGAGGAGCCACAAATTTCCTTCCACCCGGCGTTCCCCCAAGTCTCCCGATAAAAATGATACCTCACTTGTGTGGGTAGGCCTAGCGCCCGCGACAGGAAACGCCCCAAAGCGCAACGTGGACACATCCAAATTTTTGGAAGAAAACAGAGGTGTTTTTTGAGAAGTGCCTACCTGTAGATTTTGGCCTCTAGCTCAGCCGGCACATAGGGAAACCTACCAAACCTGTGCATTTCTGAAAACTAGAGACCTAGGGGAATCCAAGGAGGGGTGACTTGCGGGGCTCGGACCAGGTTCTGTTACCCAGAATCCTTTGCAAACCTCAAAAAGTGGCTAAAAAAACAAGTTTTCCTCACATTTCGGTGACAGAAAGTTCTGGAATCTGAGAGGAGCCACAAATTTCCTTCCACCCGGCATTCCCCCAAGTCTCCCGATAAAAATGATACCTCACTTGTGTGGGTAGGCCTAGCGCCCGCGACAGGAAACGCCCCAAAGCGCAACGTGGACACATCCAAATTTTTGGAAGAAAACAGAGGTGTTTTTTGAGAAGTGCCTACCTGTAGATTTTAGCCTCTAGCTCAGCCGGCACCTAGGGAAACCTACAAAACCTGTGCATTTCTGAAAACTAGAGACCTAGGGGAATCCAAGGAGGGGTGACTCGCGGGGCTCGGACCAGGTTCTGTTACCCAGAATCCCTTGCAAACCTCAAAAAGTGGCTAAAAAAACAAATTTTCCTCACATTTCGGTGACAGAAAGTTCTGGAATCTGAGAGGAGCCACAAATTTCCTTCCACGCGGCGTTCCCCCAAGTCTCCCGATAAAAATGATACCTCACTTGTGTGGGTAGGCCTAGCGCCCGCGACAGGAAACGCCCCAAAGCGCAACGTGGACACATCGAAATTTTTGGAAGAAAACAGAGGTGTTTTTTGAGAAGTGCCTACCTGTAGATTTTGGCCTCTAGCTCAGCCGGCACCTAGTGAAACCTACCAAACCTGTGCATTTCTGAAAACTAGAGACCTAGGGGAATCCAAGGAGGGGTGACTCGTGGGGCTCGGACCAGGTTCTGTTACCCAGAATCCTTTGCAAACCTCAAAAAGTGGCTAAAAAAACAAGTTTTCCTCACATTTCGGTGACAGAAAGTTCTGGAATCTGAGAGGAGCCACAAATTTCCTTCCACCCGGCGTTCCCCCAAGTCTCCCGATAAAAATGATACCTCACTTGTGTGGGTAGGCCTAGCGCCCGCGACAGGAAACGCCCCAAAGCGCAACGTGGAAACATCCACATTTTTGGAAGAAAACAGAGGTGTTTTTTGAGAAGTGCCTACCTGTAGATTTTGGCCTCTAGCTCATCCGGCACATAGGGAAACCTACCAAACCTGTGCATTTCTGAAAACTAGAGACCTAGGGGAATCCAAGGAGGGGTGACTCGCGGGGCTCGGACCATGTTCTGTTACCCAGAATCCATTGCAAACCTCAAAAAGTGGCTAAAAAAACAAGTTTTCCTCACATTTCGGTGACAGAAAGTTCTGGAATCTGAGAGGAGCCACAAATTTCCTTCCACCCGGCGTTCCCCCAGGTCTCACGATAAAAATTATACCTCACTTGTGTGGGTAGGCCTAGCGCCCGCGTCAGGAAACGCCCCAAAGCGCAACATGGACACATCCAAATTTTTGGAAGAAAACAGAGGTGTTTTTTGAGAAGTGCCTACCTGTAGATTTTGGCCTCTAGCTCAGCCGGCACCTAGGGAAACCTACCAAACCTGTGCATTTCTGAAAACTAGAGACCTAGGGGAATCCAAGGAGGGGTGACTTGCGGGGCTCGGACCAGGTTCTGTTACCCAGAATCCTTTGCAAACCTCAAAAAGTGGCTAAAAAAACAAGTTTTCCTCACATTTCGGTGACAGAAAGTTCTGGAATCTGAGAGGAGCCACAAATTTCCTTCCACCCGGCGTTCCCCCAAGTCTCCCGATAAAAATGATACCTCACTTGTGTGGGTAGGCCTAGCGCCCGCGACAGGAAACGCCCCAAAGCGCAACGTGGACACATCCAAATTTTTGGAAGAAAACAGAGGTGTTTTTTGAGAAGTGCCTACCTGTAGATTTTGGCCTCTAGCTCAGCCGGCACATAGGGAAACCTACGAAACCTGTGCATTTCTGAAAACTAGAGACCTAGGGGAATCCAAGGAGGGGTGACTTGCGGGGCTCGGACCAGGTTCTGTTACCCAGAATCCTTTGCAAACCTCAAAAAGTGGCTAAAAAAACAAGTTTTCCTCACATTTCGGTGACAGAAAGTTCTGGAATCTGAGAGGAGCCACAAATTTCCTTCCACCCGGCATTCCCCCAAGTCTCCCGATAAAAATGATACCCCACTTGTGTGGGTAGGCCTAGCGCCCGCGACAGGAAACGCCCCAAAGCGCAACGTGGACACATCCAAATTTTTGGAAGAAAACAGAGGTGTTTTTTGAGAAGTGCCTACCTGTAGATTTTAGCCTCTAGCTCAGCCGGCACCTAGGGAAACCTACAAAACCTGTGCATTTCTGAAAACTAGAGACCTAGGGGAATCCAAGGAGGGGTGACTCACGGGGCTCGGACCAGGTTCTGTTACCCAGAATCCTTTGCAAACCTCAAAAAGTGGCTAAAAAAACAAGTTTTCCTCACATTTCGGTGACAGAAAGTTCTGGAATCTGAGAGGAGTCACAAATTTTCTTCCACCCGGCGTTCCCCCACGTCTCCCGATAAAAATGATACCTCACTTGTGTGGGTAGGCCTAGCGCCCGCGACAGGAAACGCCCCAAAGCGCAACGTGGACACATCCAAATTTTTGGAAGAAAACAGAGGTGTTTTTTGAGAAGTGCCTACCTGTAGATTTTGGCCTCTAGCTCAGCCGGCACCTATTGAAACCTACCAAACCTGTGCATTTCTGAAAACTAGAGACCTAGGGGAATCCAAGGAGGGGTGACTCGCGGGGCTCGGACCAGGTTCTGTTACCCAGAATCCTTTGCAAACCTCAAAAAGTGGCTAAAAAAACAAGTTTTCCTCACATTTCGGTGACAGAAAGTTCTGGAATCTGAGAGGAGCCACAAATTTTCTTCCACCCGGCGTTCCCCCAAGTCTCCCGATAAAAATGATACCTCACTTGTGTGGGTAGGCCTAGCGCCGGCGACAGGAAACGCCCCAAAGCGCAACGTGGACACATCCAAATTTTTGGAAGAAAACAGAGGTGTTTTTTGAGAAGTGCCTATCTGTAGATTTTGGCCTCTAGCTCAGCCAGCACATAGGGAAACCTACCAAACCTGTACATTTCTGAAAACTAGAGACCTAGGGGAATCCAAGGAGGGGTGACTTGCGGGGCTCGGACCAGGTTCTGTTACCCAGAATCCTTTGCAAACCTCAAAAAGTGGCTAATAAAACAAGTTTTCCTCACATTTCGGTGACAGAAAGTTCTGGATTCTGAGAGGAGCCACAAATTTCCTTCCACCCGGCGTTCCCCCAAGTCTCCCGATAAAAATGATACCTCACTTGTGTGGTTAGGCCTAGCGCCCGCGACAGGAAACGCCCCAAAGCGCAACGTGGACTCCTCCAAATTTTTGGAAGAAAACAGAGGTGTTTTTTGAGAAGTGCCTACCTGTAGATTTTGGCCTCTAGCTCAGCCTGCACATAGGGAAACCTACCAAACCTGTGCATTTCTGAAAACTAGAGACATAGGGGAATCCACGGAGGGGTGACTTGCGGGGCTCGGACCAGGTTCTGTTACCCAGAATCCTTTGCAAACCTCAAAATGTGGCTAAAATACCAAGTTTTCCTCACATTTCGGTGACAGAAAGTTCTGGAATCTGAGAGGAGCCACAAATTTCCTTCCACCCAGCGTTCCCCCAAGTCTCCCGATAAATATGATACCTCACTTGTGTGGTTAGGCCTGGTGCCTGCGACAGGAATAGATCACACAACGGTCAATGTTGGTCCTTACGTGAGGCAGCTGTTGACCCTGGGGTGATCCATTCCTGACACAGGCACTAGGTGAAGGCACTCAAGTGGGGTAGTGAATGTTGTGGATCCCTGCATATTCCTGTAGTTTGTGTGACAGAAATGCGAGGAAAATAGAGTTTTTTTTCAACATTTCAGTTTTGCAGGGTATTCTGGGTAAGAAAACTTTGGGGAATCCACACAAGTCACACCTCTGTGGACTCCCCCGAATGTCTAGTTTCCAGAAATGTTTGGGTTTAGTGTGTTTCTCTATATGGCCGACGAATCCAGGACCAAAAACACAGGTGCCTGTCTTACAAAACCAGTTTGTTTTGCCATAGACAATTTTGGTGTCTCCACAATATGATTTGGGTGGTGGAATTTGGGGCTGAACTAAATTGGTGAGCTCCCAAGAGAGCACTCTCTCTCTGCTTGCCGCCGCATTCACCTGCTCTCTGGGTTGGCCTAACCCACTATTACCCAGTTGCACGAACAGCTTGCGAAGGGACAGCAGGAATGTCCTCATCACCTCCCTCATAATGTACTGGAAGAGGAGTTTTCGAATGGGACTCCTCTGACTGAAAAATCACTCCCAGGGTCTGCGCCATTGTCCTATCCCTCAGATGCTGTCTCAGTATCTGATGTCTCAGTCTCTGATCCTATGTCAGAGCGGTCCTCTATAACCCAAGTGCAGGCAGCAGTCATCCATCAAGATGCCATCTCTGCTATTGGCTAAACTGTTGCTCTAAAACACTAGCCTACGTAGACAGTCACAAAATCGATGGTGTGTGTGAGATACGTGCAACAGTAGAGGCCACCTTACCTGCGCTTCTTCCCTCAATCAGCACGTACTTTCAAGACACTCAAAAAACACCTTGTCACATACCATTCGTCACAGTCTTTAGCACCTCCTGCGCCCAGTCCAACAATCATTATTGGTGCTCCCACTCCCTCCTCCTCGGATTCCCTCATTACCACCCAGCAAAAGTGCCCTTCATCTCTCCATAGACTTTACTAATGTACTCAGCTATTTACATAAAATACAGATGTGCTCTTTGCAGTAGGCATATAAACCTTCTGCGCTTCTTTATGGCACTAAAACTGCCACTAGACAAGTCGGACCCTTTTCCCCCCAGGGAAACCACACACATATTGACAAAAGTGATGTATATATGACAGCCAACCACCTGAAACTCAACTCAAGCAAAACCAAAATAATCCTCTTTGGCCCACACAAAAACACCTGGGACTCCCCATGGTGGCCCACCACGCTAGGCCCTGCACCCACCCCCGCCAACTACGCACGCAACCTCTGCATCATCCTAGACTCCTCCCTCTCTATGACCCAACAAATCAACGCTCTTACCTCCTCATGCTTCAACAAACTCCGTATACTGAAAAACATTCAAATGGATCCCCACAGAGACCAGAAAAACTGTCACTCACGCACTCATCAGCAGCAGGCTTGATTACAGAAACGCCCTCTACGCCGGCACCACTCTAAAACTCAAGTGCAAACTACACGCATCCAGAACTCAGCAGCACGACTCATCCTCGACCTCCGCCGACACGAACACATCTCTCCACACCTCAAATCCCTCCACTGGCTCCCCATTGACAAAAGGATCACCGTCAAGAACCTCATCCTCGCACACAAATCACTCCACAACACAGGCCCTGCCTACCTCAACGAGAGTCACCTTCCACACCCCCACACGAAACGTCCGCTCAGCTGACCTCTCTCTCGCCTCTGTCCCCCGCATCAAACACACCACCACCGGGGGCAGATCCTTCTCCTACATTGCACTTAAAACCTGGAACGCACTCACAACCCACATTCGCAAGACCCAAAACCTACTTCTTTTCAGGAAGGGCCTCAAAACCTGGCTTTTTGAACAGTGAACATCCTAGCCCCTTTCCCTCCCCCCGTCCCCCCCCCCCCAGCGCCTTAAGACCCTCACAGGTGAGTAGCGCGCTTTATAAATCTCTTTGATACAGATCTACCTATATATATATATATATATAAATATATATATATATATATATATATATACATAGATATATCTATAGATATATCCATGTACCTAGATATATCTATCTACACAGATATATATATATAGATATATACATATTTTTTTTTTAGTTGTTGTATGGTTTCCTTGGGGGCCAAAATGGCCCCCAGGGAAACCCTACAACATCTAAAAAAAAAATTGCCCCCACAGGGGGTCACCCTGCCCACGGGCGACCCCCTGTCATTTCATTTTTATTTTTATTTTTATTTTTTTATTTTTGGAGAAAAAAAAAATCCCCTGGGGGGGGCGCGATCGCGCCCCCCCCCCCCCCCAGGGGGCACCTACCTTTTTTTTTATAAAAAAAAATTATGCCGGGGGGGGGGTGCGGCCCGTTTTCCGGGGGGGCCGCCCCACAAAAGTGAAATCCCTGGTGTCTAGTGGGGTTTCCTGGCCCCGATCGCAGCTGTGCTGCGATCGGGGGCCAGGAAACCGTTTCAGAAGGCCTTGTAAGAAAGGGGAGACTCTCCCCTTTCTTACGAGGCCTTCTGAAACTGTTTCTGGCCCCCGATCGCAGCTGTGCTGCGATAGGGGGCCAGAAACAGTTTCAGAAGGCCTCGTAAGAAAGGGGAGAGTCTCCCCTTTCTTACGAGGCCTTTTCAAAATGTTTCCTGGCCCCCCCGATCGCAGCTGTGCTGCGATCGGGGGAGCCAGGAAACCTGACGCAGCTGTGCTGCGATCGGGGGCCAGGAAACACTTTCAGGAAGGCCTCGTAAGAAAGGGGAGACTCTCCCCTTTCTTACGAGGCCTTCCCGAACGTGTAAAAGGCCGTTTTCCCCATGAAAGCAGGAAGCGGCCGCAAGGCTGCTTCCTGCTTTCATGGGGAAAATACCTTTGCAACGTCAGCGCGCCTCACGGCGCGCTGATGTCACAAAGGGGCGGGTGGGGGGCGGGGGGAGACACGGTAGCTTCTGTGTCTCCCGGGGGGAGTAAAAAAAAAAAAAAAAATCCTCGGGTGCGTTGATGCCCTTCCTGGTGTCGGCCACTGGTCTTGACCCGCACCAGGGAGGGTGTGTGGGCGTCGGCCAGTGGCCGACGCCCGCACCTAAGAGGTTAAGACTTTATTACTTTAAAATAAAGTCCCCCCATGTAAGCCTCTTGAGCCCATTCACTACAATGGGGGAAAATTAATGTAGCTATTTTCCCCTCACCAGGGTTTATAAAACATATTTTATAAAGTTCCTGCTTTTAGTTACACTGCACCCAACCCTGGGGGCACCTAGGGCACACTTCAGGGGTGCCCTATATGTAAAAATAAGGTAGCTTAAGACTTTGGAAGTACTTTTAGTTCCAAATTTGAATTTGGGAATAACTGTGAAATAAACGCATCTAGCAAGGCAGGCCTGCCTTCAGAATGACCCTGGACACCACAGCGGTGAACCTATGGGTGCACTACCTATGCTGGGGTCCCTAAACCAACATCCCTAACATATATTATGGACTTATTGATAGGTTGGCACAGCGAATTATAGTAAGCCTAATTAGCATATCCATTTTAATCATAGCACTGGCCCTCGGACAGCAGTGCACAAGGCACCGTCAGAGTGTAATCAGCCCAGTTTTCCCACAGGACAAGAAAGTGCCAACTTTCTGAAAGTGGCAGTTTTAGAATTACAATTCTATAGAGACCAAACATGACATGTGTACCTGTTTCCAAACAAAAGTTATGACTTATTAAATGTAATAAGGTAATCTAATGTTTTCTAAAGGGAGAGGTAGCCCTTGCAATAGTGCCAAACAAATTTAGGAGTTTTTCATTTACAATCTAAACGTACAAGTCTAACTTTTAGATGCACTGCACCCTGCCCTAAGGGCTGTTTAGGGACTACCCCAGGGGTGACATATTTATTTAAAATGAAGGTTAAGGCCTGGCTAAAAAGGTTTATTTGTCAGGTCCAAATGGCAGTTTAAACCTGCACACAGGCTGCAATGGCAGGCCTAAGACATGTTTACAAGCCTACTTAAGTGGGGGACACAAAAATTGTTGCAGGCCCACTAGTAGCATTTCATTTACTGGCCCTGGAAGCATGCGGTATCAATTGAATATGGTCTTAGAAATAAAGTAAATGTACCAATTTGGTGTATAAGTGCTGCAGGCCTACTAGTAGCATTTGATTTACGTGCTCTGGGAGCATTTAGTACCAATTTACTTGGGGCCTAGAAGTAAATTAAATGTGCCATGAAGGTATGCCAACTGTACCATGTTTAAGGGAAGAGCACAAGCATTTTAGCACTGATTAGCAGTGGTAAAGGGAAGAGAGTTCTAAAAGCCAACCAAAATGGGGTCATAACGCAGGAGGGGTGAAGGCAAAATGTGTGAGGGTGATCCTGCAGAGGTAGCTTGGGAATGATACTGCAGAGAGGGTAAAGTCCAACAACCACCATATTCAGCTCATGTTGCAAAATATTTAACACTACTCTCTTGGAAATTGCTGCTTTGAGCCACAATGATCATTGTCGGCTGACCATCTTCAAGATGCACTTCTTATTTGCTGTTGTTTCTTTGATTCATCAAAGCATCTGATGTGCCTCCATTCTTGAGGGGAAATTTCTAAAATAGTAGGCCTCCTTCCTTAATCCACTCTTTAAGAGACCAACAATTGCTCCAAATTATTTTTATACCTGCAGGCTAATCTCCAACAAACCATTCCTAAGTAAACAAAACTCACAGCTACATCAAGGTCCAGAAAACACTCCTGGTGGACTCCAACATAGGTGTCAGCCCATTCTGCAGAGACCAGAATCCAATATTATGAATAAAATTCTCAGGGACAGAAAAACAACCTCTATCCCCGTTGTTAGAAATTGGGTCTGTAGTTGGCAGAGGTATGCACCCTGTCCAAGTAGGAACCAGAATCCTAGTCAGGGTAAGTCAGATACACAGCCTAAACTAACCTGTGCTCACCCTCTGGTAGCTTGGCACAGAGCGGTCAGGCTTAACTTAGGAGGCTATATGTAAAGTATTTGTGAAACACTTAAATTACAATAACACAGTGAAAACACCACAAAAACACTCCACACCAATTTAGAAAACTAAAGAATACCTTTATAAATAAAACAAGACTAAAATGACAAAAATCCAACAAGTAGAACTCGAGAAATAATTTTTAAAGAATAAACTGCAATAGTGCTTAGAAATCATTAGCACTAAAAGGTTACAGGGGCACTAGATGAGGGTAAATCCAAAGTTCAGGCCGACCGCTATGGAAGTACCTTGGATGGAGGGTTGCATTGGCATTGAGGAGGAGATGCAAAGGCAATGTGTCGACCTTGGAGTGGATCTTGCCACAACAAGACATTAGCAAACCTGTCTTTCACTTCATCTTATAATTTAATCAATTGTTGGATACATTCATCTCAGTGATTTTTCCATATTTATTTCAACATTTCCCCAAACCACTCCCTTAGCTCATCAAATCCTTCCACTTAACCTGCTGCAAATTTGCAGGAAATACTATGGCCCTCCTTACAACCCTGGCGGTCGGTGATAAAGCGGCGGTAATACTGCTAACAGGCCGGCGGTCAAAAAAATTGAATCACGACCATTGCGGAAACTGCCAACACAGACAGCCACTTTAACACTCCATCCGCCACAGCGGTAGCAACAAACACCGTAGTGGTAACAGCCAACAGACAGACGGAACACAATGTACCGCCAACACTATTACAAGGCACCAATCCGCCAGCTTTGCCGGGGCAGTACCAACACCATCAAAAGAACGGCAGAAACAGTCTTTGGAAGAGAAACCACTCACCTCACGACACTCAACTAAGAACCAGGGGCCATATGTACGAACATATTTTCCCATAGACACAGAATGGGCAAAACTGCTTGCTACGTCTGGCCCCAGGACGCTATGGAGCCTGAACTACAGATCCTGCCCATGTTGCTGTATCTCTTAATACACCACGAAGTGGAAAGAAGGCGTTGACGGCGACAACCATGGTGAGTACTGCACCTAGCACACAGGGAAGGGGAGGAGGGAAAAAAGAGTCACACACGCATGCAAAACTTAACACCCCTAACCCCAACCCACAACAACACACACACACACATATCCAATAACATCACAGATATACCCCGTCACCCCCTGGAAGAACGCAAGGACCAAATGAAATGAGTTTAACTAGTGTAATATTCGAACAATAAGATAGCCCAAGAGAACAGTAAATAATCAGCATACACAAATATTTACAGCAAGTACACAAGTCCATACACTGTCACATGAAATGTCCGTGGACCAGTGGTCCCAAAAAGCATGGGTGAAGCCCACACATGACACCTGCCTCAAAACTGAGAGAACAGTGCAGGGGCATCAGGTAAAAAAAAAAAACAGCCACCTCAGGCGGAAGGGGAGGGGGGCACCTCAGCCGGATGAGGGTACAACGCCACTGCTCCTCGAGGGGGTCCATGCGCACTGCTTGCTCCTGGGGAGTGCAAATCCACAGTCTCTCAAGTCTCTCAAGTGGGTGGGTTGCCCACTGCTTGGTCCTGGGGAGTGCAAAGCCACAGTCTCTCAAGTCTCTCAAGTAGGTGGGTTGCCCACTGCTTGGTCCTGGGGAGTGCAAAGCCACAAGCCCTCAAGTCTCTCAACTGGGTAGGTTGCCCACTGCTTGGTCCTGGGGAGTGCAAAGCTGCAGTCTCTCAATTCTCTCAAGTGGGTGGGTTGCCCACTGCTTGCTCCTGGGAAGTGCAAAGCCACAATCTCTCAAGTCAGTGACATGTTCCACTGGTTCTGGTGGGGGCTTTGTGCCCAGAGTGCTTCATCCTGCCAAGGACTGTGTGAGTAGATGTTTTTCTCCACTGGTTCTGGAGGGGGCTTTGTGCCCAGAGTGCTTCATCCTGTCAAGGACTGTGTTAGTGGATGTTTTTCTTCACTGGTTCTGGAGGGGGCTTTGTGCCCAGCGTGCTTCATCCTGCCAAGGACAGTGTGAGTGGATGTTTTTCTTCCCTGGTTCTGGAGGGGCCTTTGTGCCCAGTGATGCTGCACCTGGGGTGTGGCATGAGGCCTTCGTCTCACCTGTGTGTCACAGCTACGCGATGTACCCGGAACAGGTAGCATGATACTCCATGGAGGCAGACCCACACACCATCCTGCAGCGACTTAGGCTGCCAATTGCTGGTTCATGTCAGTGCTTGAGGTGGTATCTCAGATGGCGTGTCCAGGACATCACCTGCGGACTCTGAAGGCTGCACACGGGGATGGGGCTGATGTCCGACAGAGTGGCATCGGCTGTGCACGTGGCAGTGCTGATAGTGGTGCAGGCGGCGGTGGCTGCGGCAGAGATGCTGCCAGTGCTGGTCGTGGTGCAAGTGACTGTTGGGGTGGATGGAGACACCATACCGTGTCCGGCAGCCTCGGATGGCTGATCCTTGGGGAGGATGCTGCAGACTGACGTTGTGGCAGCGGCAGTGCAGGTGGCAGTGCAGGTGGCGGTGCAGGTGGCGGTCGGAGCGGCGGTGGTGTCTGGGGTGAATGTGGCTACCATCCCTGATGAGTTGGTGGTCACCAGCCTGTCCCTAGGTGAAATCGTGCCCAGAGGTGATGTGCCCTTTGGCTTCTGCCCTTTTCCCATCTTGACAGCCGCTGCAGGGACCTTGGCACTGTTCACTCTGTGTTTGTGCGAGGCCTTGCTGGGTGGGTGGTGTGACTATCCCCTGCTTGAAGCTGGTCCCTTTTTGAGCTTTGCAGGTGGTGGAATAGGGTGGTTCTTCTTTTCTGTCGGTGGCACACTGGCAGCTCTGACGGGTGCCCCCTTTGGCCGTACTGCAGTAACAGGGACCACAGTGGATGCAGATTTGGTAGCTAAGGTGCTGGGCTGGGATCTAGACATCCTGGCCCTAGGAGAAGGACGAGGAGGAGGTGTAGGGAAGAGCTCCAGGTTAGCTAGGTAGCATTTTTTGGATACACTGGGATGGGAAGATGGAGGGGGTTTGGGAGTGGAGGAAGAGGTAGTGGTTGTAGGAGGTGTACATCTGCTGAGTTTGGGTGAAGTTGCATGGGTTGGAGGCTGTTGTGAGGTGGATGGCTGTTGAGTGGGTGTGTGCCTGTGTTGGTATACTTTGGGAGGAGGGCTCACAGACACACTGGAAGAGGACACAGGGGACGTGTGAATGGTAATGGGGGTGGTGATTGCTAGTGAACGGTGTGTAGTGATGGGCGTGCTGGTGACGGAGGTAGTGGCTGAGGATGTAGTGCATGCAGGTGTAGTGTAGCCATTTTTAATGTAGCTTTCTGCGCGTTTGCTTAAAGTATTAGGCCTCTGTGCACTTTGCCCTAGATGCATTTTATTTAGCCTCGCACTGTTATTTTACAATAACCAGTTTCACAGTCTTGTTTATTTTCTTCTATCACACTGTTTAGCTTACTTCAGCACTGAAGTTCTCAAACAATACATTCTTGCTCGCTCTGTCCTTCAGTCAAGGATACAGTCTGGTACATTGCCGATAGATGTGGTAGAAGTTTAGTCTTTAGGGTTTGTAGAAAGTACACATTCTTACGTAAGGAGGTTTCTTAGAACACCGGCGTGTTAGTTATAAAAACACTTCCTAGTCCTGGTACACGTGAGAGGGAGATTCTGACCAGGAACCCACAACTAGACGCTGACTGCCCTGTTGCAGATGCTGATCCCGATCACATGCCTTTGCTCAGGTATGAGGGTCGATGTCCTCCCGGGGGAACCTGAAAGGCAAGCTTAGAGCTTAACATGCTGTGCTCAAAATAGAACTTAGAGGAGGGAACGTAATCTAGTTGCACCATGATAGCGTTATTCTTATGTTTCACACTCCTCGTTACTATTTCAATCCTACTGTGTTGTATGGTTCTGGTTATTGCAGCTCACGCCTTTTTATCTGAAATGCAGTTGTTTTATTAAACCAATCTTTAAAACTCAAACTGCCTTTGTCATTTTTATGTGAGACCACATTGTGTATGAGAGAACTGGTTGGGATCTGAGTGACCACGACTTCCCTGGGAAGCGCTAAGATGTCATGCGCTCGGCTGCCCAATTGTCTCTTCCCTTTGGGAGAGATGAGGCACTGCTAGTTAGCCGGAGCTCAACCCGGAATTGGGGTGACAAGGGTCCTTCACCGTGGGTTAGACTTAGTCCCCCACACTGTGAACGATCTTGCCGCCCAAAAATCCAGTAGTCTCATTAGGATAATGAGAGCCTACACAACATGGCACTGCCAACGATTGGTCAGGCTCTAATTTTCGGGTCCACCAGTCTCTCTCGGTCTCATATATGATAATGATCCCTCAGTTCCTTTAACGGAGACGTCCGTGGCACTGAGGAATTCCACCACCGCGATATAGGTAACCCTAAAATATAGCGGATGGTTGTTCAAGCTTGAACCTTAAAAGGAAAGACCCCGTTTTGGTGTGCCTTCTCTGAACCATTGCTGTTTTTCTAATGGCGAATCTGCAGGTAATACAAATAGCTCTTAATATGAGACACCCGCTCACAGCACATTTGCTTGCACATGGTCTTACGATCCAGGGTGGTCCAGTCACATTTGTGGTGGCCGCCCATGCAGCCTATAGAACAGAACTTTTCTACTCCTGGGTCACGTTCCCAGCAGTTGATGGGAATCCAAATGCATTTCATACATATACGGTTGCGAACGAGCCTGGCCAGTACAGGGCGTACGCCTACCTAGAGATACCTCTATCTTATCAAGAACATAATAATTGGCTTGATGGCACCCTACCCCATACAATATTGCCAGTCAGGTTAGGTCCACTGAGTAATGATGGTCCGACCTGGCCTTTATTGGCCACATATACACCACATCCTGCGGTTGCTAATATGCCAGTGGCTGAAGTTCGTCGTCTATATACAGACTTAACGGCTACATATAGACGGTTAGTACAATTTGTGATGCAGACACTAAATACAAACCCAGCGCATGCTGCTACAGCACAACAACATGCAGTAGCTCCAGGTATAAACCCGGCGACTGTACACTCTATTATGGGTACAGTTCCAGCAAAACGGGAGGAGACTCCATTTTGTCTGGCACAGAAAATTAATACGCTGGAGGCGGTAGTTCCCCATACGGGACCTCAGGACAAACATAGAATATTAACTATGTGTTTACCATTTGGCATGGTTCCCACAGTGGAACATTGTAATACATGGGGCACGGTGTTTGCCGCGCTCTATACAACGGCACACGGTACACCGACCTTGGCCAACCTATTGGAAGTACTTAAACAGATACAGGATGAGTATGGGGCTGCCCCAGCCTTAGATTTGGGAATGCAACTGATGGGCAACTTTGCCACGGTTTCCTCAATAATACTAAGTAATCTTAAAGGGGAGGCAGTTGCACTTGCGGTGCGTATGCATCTTCGTGACGTCCCGCAACTAGATCAGGAGCGGGAACTGCCTAAAATAATAGTGGAAACATATTCCAGTATCGGTCAAGATAGCCTAGGGGCTAGACCGCTAAAACCACAGTTTCAAGGAAAAATTAGTAAAGACAATGCTAAACAGCAACCTGAGGGTAATAAGAAGCGCTGGGAGAAAAAACAACAGACACCTAAAAAAGAAAGGGGAGAATCTCCGCGTACGGAGACCCCGCAGAATAGGTATAATCTCAGAAATAAGGATAATTTGAAGACGCCTGATAGATATCAATACACTGATACACGCCAATCTCGTTCCTTTCAGGACTCATCGGAAAAGAGAAATGAGAGAGGTGGGCGGTCAGAGCGGAGAACAGACTACGTGAAACCAAGACAGGAATCTCAACGCTCTTCGGAGGTTTCTGTCAAGAAGGAAGAGAAACCGATACAACAAAAACAACAGTTTAAAAAGAAAAAGGTGGTGGCAGTCTCAGTTAGACATGCCACACAGGAAGAGAGTTCTCTTGAAGAACAAGACATGGGCACTAGCTCTGCTAGACAGTGCGGCAGAGGTCACAATAGTTTGCCGGAATCTTCTAGAGCATCTGGAGGTGAAAGCAACTGATGACTTTGTACAAGTTGAAACAGCAGATATGCGTGTCTCTGAACCCGATAGGGTGTATACAGTGACTTTACAATTGGAAGGAGACATTGAACGCACTATAAACGCAATCTTTTGGGATCGTATAATCAAGATATATGACATTTTGCTGTCTGAACAGGATTGGCCATCTGACTTTGTTCGCACCTGCCCAGTTGGGAAGGAAGCTATTAAACCTTCCTTCTCACCACTTGTTCCAGGGGAACTCGCTGAGTCCTATTGCATCAAATGGGCTCTAGCACAAGCACCTCCCTTATATAGAAATCACGTAGGGTGGGATAGGGATTCCCCATATCATGTAATTCCAATTAAAGGTGAACCTCAGCCACAACCGCAGTATCCAATAAAATATGAAGCAAGGGCACCGGTGAGGGAAATACTTACACAACTGGAATACCAGGGGGTAATTGAATCCTGTGTCTCACCGATGAATAATTCCTTATTCCCTGTAGCTAAACCGGACCATTCATATAGAATAGTCTTAGACTACAGACATTTGAACGGACATACACGTACATATGCCATTCAAAATTCACATAGCGCCGCGCTGATGAACAACATTGTGCGGAAAAATATAAAACGACTTTAGACATCTCAAATGGTTTCTTCTGCCAGAATATAGCACCCGAAAGCAGGGATTTGACAAGCTTTAGCGCGTTAGGCTCCCAGAAAAAATTCTGTTGTTTGCCTCAGGGGTATAAGAATAGCCCAGGACTGTTTGCCGCTCGTGTGACTGCAATTTTACAAGAGTTGGACCCTGAAGCATTATCATATGTAGATGATATATATCTCACGGATGACGAGTTACTACAACATTTAAGACGGGTAGCAGCATTGTTGTAGGGTTTGCCAAAATTGGCTACAAATTTAACTTCTAAAAATCTAAAATTGCTTTCCTCAGCGTCATATTCCTGTGATATGAGCTGTCGAATGAAGGTAAGAGCCTAGCGCCACAATTCTTAGAAAAATTTGCACAATTGCAACCACCTAATACGATTAAGAAACTCCAATCATTGTTGGGCTTTCTAAATTTTGGCAGAACATACATTCCTGATTATGCTGCACGCATAAAACCTTTATACGAATTAATCCGTCCTGATTTTTCTGGCAAATTCTGGACAATTGAACATACACATACTCTTCGGGAGTTACAAGCAGATCTCCTAGTTGCAAAACATTTACATACACAGGACAATAAGACGCATTTGGTCATCAGGGTGATAGCTGGGGCCATTGGGTTTACGTATGTCATACTTTTAATGAAGGTGAGACAGTCCAGATTGGATACAAGTCCCACTTGTATTCGGCTGCTGAACAATGATTTGCACCCACACAGAAAATTCTCACTGGTGTACAGATGGCTGTTATTAAGGAACGACCTCTTGCCCAGGGTAAACGCGTTATAGTCGTTTCCCCTATTCTGGCCCTGGAGGCTATTACAAAAGCGAGCGTTCCTAACGCAAAAGCACTACACCAGTGAGGGATACAATGGGCCACGTCTCTAACAGCCACTGATATAGATTACATTTTTGACCCAAAGTTATAAACTCAGGAATTTTTGCAATATGAAGTTGAATATCCAGTTCCCGCTGACACATTGCCTATTGATCAATATCAAATAGTCATGTACACCGATGGCTCTGCGCAACCGGCGGTGGGGACAAAACACCAATATTCGGCTGCATGTGCAGTAGTAGGCGTCCATATGGAGAGGGAGAAATTCTGCCCCCAACATACTTATACACAGACCTTAGGGGATTGTACGGCACAGTTGGCTGAGCTGAAGGCTCTGCTGATGTCGTTAGAACATACGGATCCAACACAGTTTACACTGATTGTTTGTGATACATATTATTGCGTCCAGTCTTTTAATGAATACCTACATTACTGGCGCTTGAATGGGTTCAGAGATTCGAAAGGCAACACCATAAAACACAGACTACTGTGGGGGAAGGTAGCAGACCTGAAGGAGATGCTACCCAAAGTCCATGTTGTACATACTCTTGGACACCAGCGCGTTGGAATACACGTTGCTGGGAATACTTTGGCTGATGAAGCCGCAAAGTCGGCAGTGGCAGTTACCACTGTGGCCGCAGTGACTCGTTCGAGTTCCAAACCAGACACAGAGATTCTGGCTGCCATAAAAGCTATGGTTGATGGCTAGCCCTATCCTAAAGGATTTCCTAATAAATATCAATACTTCATTGGAAATATGCTCAACGCTGAGGTTAGAATACCTAGTGTAGGCATACGCGGGATCCCCAATAGAGTTGTAAGACCACAATTGATTAATGCAGCGCATGAGGGAGTGGCATCTGCACATGCTGGCATGGCCGCCACAATTTCACTATTACAGGCCCGTTACTGGTGGCCTGGTCTCTATAAAGAGACTAAACAGTATGTCCTTTGCTGTGACATCTGTCAACAAATTAAAGTTTCAACAGCTAAGCGCCGGCCGCAGACACCCCTCTTAATATCAAACAGACCATTACAATGTGTGTACTTGGATCATTGTGGTCCACTAACACCAGATAGTGCATACAAATATATACTAGTCGCTGTTGATTCTTGCTCCAGATTTGTGTGGGTGTGGCCACAGCGCTCGGCTGACGCTCGGACTGTTATTAAAGATTTGCGTGTCTTTGTCGGTACATATGCAGTTGTGGCATTCCATTCAGACCAGGGTCCTGCTTTTGCCTCAAGGGCATTCAGGGACATCATGGCTTCGTTGGGGGTCCAGCTCCAGTTCTCGTCTCCATTTCATCCCGAGGGAAATTCTGTTGTGGAGCGATTAAACGCGATTTAAAACAATCCTTAACAGCAAGAGTCTTAGGTACGGGTCGTAGTTGGCTAACCCACCTGTATGGAGTTCAGAGAGCACTAAATAACTTGCCTAGAAGGTCCCTGGGGGATCGTACTTCATATGAGTGCCTGTTCGGAACACAAATGTTTGTTCTGGATCTTGATGGTCCTGGTGTGGAGGCAGCGGAAACGCCTTTTGACATAAATGATTGTGTCGCTGTTTTGCAGGAATTACAACAGTTCCGTGAAGATAACTCTTCTAAAAGTGCTGCCTCCACAGGAATTAAGGAAGTGCCAGCAACACCTACTGGTTGGATTCCCAGAGTTGGGGATCTTGTGCGTGAAAAGGTCGCAGTGAAAAAAGAATTTGGCCCTTCCTATCGAACACCAGTCCCTGTGTTGGGGATACACGGGACGAGAACTGTTATTTTACCACCGTTGCCAGGTGCCAAAGAAAATCGCTTTGTCTCTATTGACAATGTCAAGTTACAACATGTGGCCGATTCTGCACAGCGTCCAGTAGTTCCCGAATCCCTCTCACTACTGGAGAAGATGTTCCACTCCAAGTTATCTATACCAACACTGTTGCCTCTCCGGGCTTGGGGAGGGTGGATGATGATCTTGCTTTAGTTCCACTGACAACAAATAATTTAGAAACAGTTGATCGAGTCACCATGACTACTGACTACTGACGTTGCGGATGGTGCTATCTACAGTGTACCACCACGAGAAACACCAACACCTCCATTGAATACGGCAACACCTTTTGCACAAACTGCCTCTGGGTACTTTGCCAAGAACAACAATGGTCTATCGGACTCGTTTGCCTCTTCAACTACTGACCCAGGTCCAAGTAAGCTGATGTGTTGGCTTAAAGATACGTATTTTGTTTTTCCTTGGAACTATCTGTGGCTCTTATTGACTATGTCAGCATTTTTTCTCTGGATAGGGTTTGTCATTACCTTTTTTCTGTTGATACATGGTCATTTTCTTCCTGAGAGATCAGCGGTTGAACAGGTGGAGGAGGTTTTCATCACATAAGGTTCAAAGAGACTTGTCCTTTGAGAACGTTTCTGCAGTGCCAATTCCGGATGGGATTGTGTGGGATAAAGTAATGTTTGATATATATGAGTTAATTCAAATACCGTATGTCCTAAAGTTATCTATGAATGATATTGTAATACCTGGCATAGTATCTGATGATTGGGACGTGATGACAGTTGATTCCATGATGACTGAATTACAATATTATACTGTCTATGAAAATGAAGATGTTTACCAGTTTAAAGACAATTATGGTGACATGTTTTGCTATAATTATTATGGGCACCATTTTATACATAAAGCAAGTAGTCCAAAAACGATATTTGACTATACGCAATGGGAACATTGCCCAACTCCCCCGCAAAGGAGTTCCAAAACTTATTCTGACAAATTTACGTATTTTTCTGGGCATCATCAAATGAATGCTAAGTCATATTATTTTAAGTTAACTCCGTCTAAAGATAAGCAAATGTTGTTGACTAATACGAAATTCATATACTCAGATTCTTTTGTTTCCCGACTGTCGATTGAAGGTTATGAATATTGGTCAAATAATGTTGATTTGAAAAGTGTTTGGGGAACAAAACATTGGCAGACAAAGGGTAGAGAAACATTGTTTAGAGCATGTCTCATACCTGTCCAAATGTTTTTTTTAAATTAAACAGTACAACAGACTAGCTGTTTGGGCTTAGCAACGATTAGAGAATTGAACATGCCTAGTATACCTGTCCCTGAAAAAATTAATAACTGGCAGAAATACATAAATGCTACTTTTAGTGAGCTTACAGACTGGGTCCATGATGGTACATTTAACACTTCATTGACACGTCCGGGCGGGTGGTTATTGTGGCCTATAGACACCAATGGGTGTCATCAATGTTTTGTCACCTCCTCGGGGGCTTCAGGACGAGTCGGGCAGAGCCTCGCTATATATCACCAGAACATGCTGACATAATTACTACATATAGTGTGGGAAAATTGTGCCAACAATGGTTAAAATCATCCTCACTAGATGCAGTCAAGACACATCTCACTCTCCTGTCTAATAACACTGACTTGCAAGATTTTTTGTCAGGCCCGAAGACACCACGTAGGAATCGTTTCTTGTACGAAGTGTACAATGAAATATGGAAACTTTCCCAACAGGAGGCTACAGCCCGGTTAAGGCAAATAGATCAGGAAAATTTGAAAAAGGCATTAGCTGTTGTGGATAATGGAATTCACACCTTGTCAGACAGAATATATATGATTAACAACATTGTTTCTTCTGCTATAGACATTATACGATCTGATATGTCTTCTTTATATCATGGACAAAGTCAGTCTCGGTCCATTATGCAGTTGGGTTGGACACTTCAGGCATTGAAGGCGGGTCGCGTTCCATGGCAGCACATCAGTGCCAGGGAGATATCTTTTTCCTTTAATTTAACGCGACAACAACAACTAATGGTTAAGAAGGAGGCAACTTATGTCATGCTCAACATTGAGAAATTAGAAAGATTGCCTTTTACCGTGGCCGAAATACCGTCTGCTGAGTGGTTGATACACAGGGTTATTAATTTGTCTATTTCTACATTACAATTCACTTCTTGTTTGAAACATGTTCCGGTAGGCAGATATGAAAAGTTGGGAGATAGTTACATCCATGAGGTGTGGGAGCTTCTCTTCTTGTACAAATGCCTCAATGGCATGAAAGAGGTCTTTCTTAGCAGCAGTGAATGTGAGACTTCAGTCAGCCATTCGATGATTTGTAAGCAGCTGTCCTTGCATGGGGCGTGTAATGCCTCGGTTGCGAATTTGGCATGCTATCTGAAGGGAGTTCCAGTCCCCTTGATTAAACGCACGTTCCAGGTGCTTTCAAACAGCAGCTACGTCCTCCTCAATAGTGAAGACTGTTGCGGCATGCGGGCCGGAATAGTTTACGTTGTTTCGGTCACCAAGGTCGTAACTTGCTGCGGGAATGTGTTGTTTCCCCCCACTAAATTAAGGGAGGTGGCGGATATATGGCCTCACATTGCTACTTCTAAGGTGAATTTCGCCAAGTTAAGTAGACTAAAGGCTTTATTGTTTCAAAAGCATGTGGCCCTTACATCTGCGCGCGAGACCTACGCACTTCAGGTGGCAAGGTCATCAGCAGAAATACAGTCCCTGTTAAATAAAATTTTCCGAGCCACTTTGGTGAACTCGTGGGACGTATATTTAATGCGTCCAGCACGGCTGTATTAGCAAATTTTTTCAAAGCCTTTGGTGTTGGTTTCGTTCACACCTTCTCTTCCATATTTGGTTTAATACCTTCGACTATTCTATCAATTTTCAGAAGCATTTTAAGGAGATTTCCTATAACTTTGGCTTTATTAGCCGGCATTTTGCTGTTGCTGTTGTTTTTCCGCAATGGCTGTCCCGCCGCAACAAGGACGAATGTGGGCGCTCCCATCAGCGCAGCTGTGTCGTGAACGCATGATGCAGCACTTTGGAGCAACACTCCTGGAACATTTGGGGTGTGACTGGTCTCTGTCATTCAGACCGGTTTTGGATTGTTTGCAGCCCGTGTTTCGGTGCCGTTGGTGCTTTTTTGAACATCCATAAAACGCTGTCCTAAAAAATACAAAACAGACTAACCTCTACTGCTGTTCGATTGGAAACAAATAATGAACATCCCATGAAGAGATTCGCATAGGAGGGGGAGAATTTGGAGCCCACATATGGGACTGAGTATAGTGCACTTGTGGGGTCTGATCCACCAATGATGAATTTGACTGACAGCTCCATAATATATGAGATGTGTTGCTGATTGATATTGTGTGACTGTGAGACGAGGCGGCCAATTGACAATTTATATAATTTTCCGGGTATTGGTTTTGGCTGGTATAATACGACTCTAGTGTGATGTCTGGTCATTATTTGTTTCCGATCGAACAGCAGTAGAGGTTAGTCTGTTTTGTATTTTTTAGGACAGTGTTTTATGGATGCCCTGGGAGTGCATCTGTTTCGATCGAACAGTAGTAGAGATTAGTCTGTTTTTCATTTTCATGATAGCGTTTCATGTTTGTCCCGGAAGTGTATTTAACTTCCGGGTTGAGTCGCGCGGTACAGCAGATAAGCGTACTCGCGGGTCGGCGTTTTTCTAATTCATGGCAACGCCACTTTCTGAAAGGATATTACAAATATTAGGTAAGCACCTGGGGGGTGGTTTTTGGTTCTCCATTAGAAGACTTTGTGTGTTTAGGAGCATGAAACCAGAGCTCCGGTTTTTGTTCATTTGTTATTCAGGTAGTGTGTCTTAATTTCTTTGCAGTGTAATATAAAGATGAATTTACCATAACACTGAATATATACTACTACTTTTGGATGCTGGATTTCAGGTATTTTACACGGGGGCACAGTGTAACACACATTGGTTAACATAGTTCTATTGCATGTGGGCATGTTCTGTGTATATTGGGTGCAAACCATTTACATCATGTCTTTCCTGGCTTTTTTGATTATATGATAGATCTGGATAGTTCGCTGTATAATGAGAAACATAAACAACATTTGATCAGATAAGGGACAACAATCAATGGACTATTGAGGAATTGTCTAATCATGAGGTACTATTCAGAGTCTTAAAAAAACGTTGTCGACACAAGGGTAGTTTTGCATCAAATTGGAAGTGCATGATATCACTATTTGGAGTATTTTTGGTTGAGTTTGGTAGGACATAAGATTTGATTGTGCTTTCTGGGGGAGCACTGCATTGCAATTGTATCTGGGTTCTTCACCTCTTGGTTCAACTAATATTTACATAAGTCATTACAAAAAGGTCTCTTGTACATGAGACTTCCACATTTTTTTTTTTCATTTTTTTTTTTTTAATTCTTTTGTTCAACCATTAGTTCGAGCATTTTGGTTCCTAACTTTATCAATTTGTTTACAATTTTTAGCCGTGAAGAAGTCTTTCGGGATGTAAAAAAGAATTTCCCATGACGAAACACGTGTTGGCTGAAATTGTATTACCACAGATGGGTCTCTAATTCTTGCAGATTCTTAATGTAATGTTGCATTAGATTGGATAATTTAAATTTGGCTGAAATTGTATCACTACGGATGGATTTCTAATTTGTGCAGATTCTTAATTTAATGTTTGGATTAGATTGGACAATTTAAACTTGTATTAAAATTGAATGTTTGCTTTTCCAAGACTATCTTTTTGGTTATATGAAAATTTACTTTTTCTTGTGAGTGGAGTGCCGCACACTTTATTACTGTTTTTGTTGGGTTTTTCTGAACCTTTAGGGGATGGGTGTTTTCCCTTGTGCAGACACCGCTTATTTCTTGTCGTTACTTGTGCGATTTAGGATCCTGAGCGCCTGTTCAACCCCTAACATTTCACCCCATTAGCTAGGTTACAGTTCCCACCCATGCCCCAACGCACATACACTCACCATCCTCACATGCAGGCCTCAGCCCCCCCACATGTATCTTCCATCCACACGACTCCATACAGTCATGGCCCACGCATCATGCTCACAGTGAACTCAGCAGTTTGTCTGGAGGACCGTAGAGTAGCGTGTACTGGGGGAGGACCCCATCCACTAGTCTCTCCAACTCCTCCGAAGTGAAGGCAGGGGCCCTTTCCCCAGACACTCGAGCCATTGTCGCTTTCCAGACACAGGTCACAGCAGCACTTGCAGCGTAGGTCCTGTCCTGTTGAAGGTCAGGTATCAAGTGAGTGAACAGATAGAAAATGGCGTCATCCTCCGGTGTACAGTCCCCTGGTGGACCTGTCAACAATGGAAGACAGACACATCATTATCACCTACAGACTTGATCGTGCCACAATCCAAGACCTGTGTGCCCAATTGGAGCTAGACCTGAAGTGGCTCCTTTCAAACTACAGTGTCCATGGCTTCAGGGATGTCTCAGCCAATGTTTTTAACGTGTTGACCAGAGTGTTGTCAGCCCTGCTGAAACACATGAGCAGCTACATCGTATTCCACCAGGGGGAGGATTTGACCCCAGTGAAAGCTGACTTCTATCCACTGGGACATATTCCCAACATAATTGGTGCCATTAATGGTACACATGTGGCATTTGTCCCCCCTCCGCAGAAATAAACAGGTGTACAGAAATCAAAAAAGCTACCATTCTATGAATGTGCAGATGGTGTGTTTGGCAGACCAGTTCATCTCTCATGTGAATGCTAAGTATCCTGGCTCTGTGCATGACGCTTACATTTTGAGGAACAGCAGCATCCCTTATGTGATGGGCCAACTCCAGAGGCACCGGGTGTGGCTAATAGGTGAGCCCAAGGTCCCCACACGGTCTGAATAGGTGTCTGGGTATGGGGTAGTCCCTAAGGGTTAGTGTATATCTAACAAATTTCCCTCGACATTTGCAGGTGACTCTGGTTACCCCAGCCTCTCATGGCTACTGACCCCAATGAGGAATGCCAGGACAAGAGCAGAGGAATGCTACAATGAGGCACATGGGCAAACTAGGCGTATTATTGAGCGGACTTCCGGTACCTCCATCTAACAGGTGGCTCCCTATACTACTCACCGAAGAAGGTGTGCCAGATAATCGTGGCATGCTGCATGTTGTACAACCTGACTTTGCGACACCAGGTGCCTTTTCTGCAGGAGGATGGGCCTGATGATGGTATTGTGCAGCTGTGGAGCCTGTGGACAGTGAGGAAGAGGACGCCGAGGAAGAAGATATTGACAACCGAAACAACATCATCATTCAATACTTCCAGTGAGACACAGGTAAGAGACTGGCACTGCGGGGTGGTTTTCCTCTTGCAGCGGGTGGGCTGCTGGTGGCCTGTTGATCCTGTGGCGGGACCTCCTGTCCACTAGCGCCGGCAGATGTGGTGACCAGGGTGGTGTTAATGGACTTCAAGTCCTCCCTGATCCCCAGGTACTGTCCCTCCTGCAGCCGCTGGGTCTCCTGAAACTTGGCCAGTATCGTGCCCATGGTCTCCTGTGGCAGGACCTCCTGTTCACTAGCACCAGCGGATGAGGAAGGCTGTTCATCGTTCGGGCTGGTGTCAGGAGCCTGGTGGTATGCCACTGTCTCCCTCATGGTGTTGGCCACGTCTGCCAGCACCCCTGCAATGGTGACCAGGGTGGTGTTAATGGATTTCAAGTCCTCCCTGATCCCCAGGTACTGTCCCTCCTGCAGCCGCTGGGTCTCCTGAAATGTGGCCAGTACCGTGCCCATGGTCTCCTGGAAATGGTGGTATGCTCCCATGATGTTTGATAGTGCCTCGTGGAGGGTCGGTTCCCTGGGCCTGTCCTCCCCCTTTCGCAAGGACGGTCCTCCCAGCTTCCCTGTTATCCTGTGCCTCTGTCCCCTGAACCGTGTGCCCACTGCCACTGACCCCAGGTCCCTGATTGTCCTGTGTTTGTGGGGTTGCCTGGGGTCCCTGTAGTGGTGGACACACTGCTGATTGACGTGTCCTGGGGACAGTGGCATGGGCCCGCTGGGTGGGTGCTGTGGTGGTGTTTCCTGAGGGGGGAGGTTCTATGGTGGTTTGGGACTGTGGCAGGGGAACCGACTGTCCAGGGGTCCCTGATGGGCCGGGCTGGTCATCTTGATGCAGGCGTGCAGAGCTGCTGTCGTCACTGTGGGCCTCTTCTGTGGGGGGACTGGATATGGCTGGCACCTCCTGTCCGGTGACGTTGTTTAGGGGTCCTGTTGGGGTGTAAATGCATTGTTATTGTATCTGTGTGTGCCATCTTGTGCAATGGGTGTGTTTCCCTCTACTACTGTGCTTGCAATATTGCCTTGGCCCTTGTGTGAGTGGTGATTGTGTGCCCTGGGTGAGTCTCTCCCTTGGACATGCTTTGGTGATGGGTGTCTATGCATTGTTGTTGCATGCAGGGCTTGGTATTGGGATGGGTGGGTTGGGATAGTGGGGTATATGTGAGGTGGTGGAGTGATGGGTGTGAGGGTAGAGGTAGGTGTTTGTGGTGGCATGCAAGTAGGGTGGGGGGGATAAAGTAGTAAAGATCTGCCTTACCAGAGTCCAGTCCTCCTGCTACTCCTGCAAGGCCCTCAGGACGCTTGATCGCCTAGACTTGCTCAACCCATGTTAGTTCTTTGTACGACTACCTGGTGTCTGGATACCACAGAACGTACCTTCCCCTGTAGGCTGTTCCACCTCTTCCTGATGTCATCCCGTGTTCTGGGGATGCTGTCCCACTGTGTTGACCCTTTCGACAATTCTCCACCATAGCTCCATCTTCCTTGCAATGGAGGTCTGCTGCACCTGTGATCCGAATAGCTGTGGCTCTACCCGGATGATTTCCTCCACCATGACCCTGAGCTCCTCCTCAGAAAACCTGGGGTGTCTTTGAGATGCCATGATGTGGTGTGAGTGATGTGTGAGGTGATGTGTGGGGTGATGTTTTGGGGTTTGTGTGGTGTTTTGTGCGTGGATGGTGTATGAGTGATGGTGTTGTGTGCCTCTGCATGCTGGTGTGGTCTTTGCTTTTCTGTCTCTCTGCTTCTTCCAAACATTTTGTTGTAAGGGGTTGTGGGTAATATGAGTGTGTGTTTTATATTTGATTTCGGTGTGTGGGTGTGGTGTGTATATGTGTATCAGGTGTGTGTATTTTGAATTGTCCAATGTGGTGGTGTTTAGTAGAGGTGTGTGTATTTTGAGTGCAGCAGTGTGTACCGCCAATGGTTTACCGGGGTTGAATGACCACCGCATTGATTCGTAGGTCGTGATAGTGTGGGCATATTCCTGTTGGCGTAACAGTGTGGGTTTTGGTACTGCCAATCTATCACTTACCTTTGGTGTGGCGGACTTGTGTGGGTGTCTGTATTGTGGAGGATTTCTAAGTGTGGGTCATAATACCCGTAGCGGATTTCTGCCGTGGACACGGTATGTTGGCGGCCGTCGGCACGGCCGTCAGTGGACTTTACCGCCAGGGTTGTAATGAGGGCCTATATATCCTACTCAGTCTGAAGCCCCAGTTAGTTTCCCAATGCTGTGCACTGATACTCTTCCTCTCCACTATCTTTGAATGAAGTTTTTAAAATATAAGAGAAACAGAGTAACATTTCAGAGATCCAGACACAGAAAGAAACAGCAAAGAGATAGTTTACATGTTGTGTATTAGGTAAGAAAAAGAAACACGAGAAAAGAAAGAGAAAAAGATGCCTAGTTATGGATTCGGGAAAATGGGGAGGCAGACAAAATAAGGGTATAGAGGATGTATAGTAAGAAAGGCCTGAGGACATAGCAGAGTGAACGTGAATTGATGGGGAGAAAGATAAATGTTGATAGAGAAAAAGTGATTGAGGAAAAGAACCATTTGAAAAAGAGAAAGATAGGAATAAATATAGACATATGTGAAGAAAAAAGTTAACAATAGACAGGCATAAATAAATTGAAAACTTCAAGGCCTATGTGAAAGTAAATAAACCTCCATTAACGACATCTCAATCGGACAGAGAAAACATTTGAAAACCTCTTTCTAAAGAAAATGGAGAAGGTACAAAAAGGAAAAAGCAGATGAGCTAGGCATCATACAAGCAACCCTTTTCAAACCTCCCACGAACCAAAAAGAAAGAAACAAATCACACCGAACCAGATAAACACAGTTATCAGGCCACACAAACTGGAAAGCACAATCAAGGACAAGTAAATCTCGTAGTAACCCGCTGACATGAGGGTCACATACACTCAGAAGTCATTAAACAACACAAAGCACATCCTTTAATGAAATGCTGAAATCCAGCATACCAGCCTATAATCAGCGTTGATAAAACTGTAAAATAAAACATAATATAACACTCAATAACACAGCCTTCTTTGCTCATCTGTTTTTTTATACACAAGCGCAAAGCGTCTGGATCCTAATAACTAAACAGAGATCTGAGTTAGCAGAAACTTAGAAAAACTACTGTGTTCCATACTAAACATCCTTTAAAGTAATTTGCAGCAGTAAACCTATGTCTCTCAGGAACTTGAAATAGGATTGCTGACGGGAGTAACTGGTTGTACAACTGCGTAATTTCAAGCCACCCCGACAAAACTATGGGTAGTGGGCAAACTCTGATCTGAATTTTCTGAACCTTTCCAACCTTGGAAATGGTTGGAATTTGATGTTAGCAAATGGCTGGTGTAATTAGCCCTTGGGGAGGATTTTTCTCAGAAGGAAAACATGCTTTTTGCGTAGAGAGAAACGGTGAAAAGAAAACAAATATGTATTTTCACAGCAGACTGCATTGCACAAAGCAGACGTACTTTTTGAATATTTTCGCTTTTGGGAAAGGGAAGGACAGGAAACATGTCTTTTTCCAAGAATTATGCCTGGAAAACTTGAAACGGCACAGTTTTTCCAAAAGGTGATAACTTTAAACCTGTGTGTAAAAGTATATCTTCTTCAATTTGATTACATCTACTTACAGTTCATGCCAAAAATCAGAATTTAGTTAAAAAAATGCACTCTTTCAAAAATGTGATAGAACATACCTATAAATTCTTCAGATTTTTTGCAAAACATATTCATGAAAATGTTTAATTATGCCATTAAAGTTTTTCGCAAGAAAGCAACATGCCCTTAGACACGGTCCTTGCAACGTCTTGATATGTTTTATATATCAAGAAGTGAAAAATGACATTCGAAGCCCCTCTTCATTTAAACAATATGCATTTATGTTTATGAAGCTTCAGTGTACTATGATTAAAACAGTCACGAGAAGAAGGCCTTTCCAGTTTATTTACAGCATGTACTGATTTTAATTGGGTTTTTAATGTGTGACTGATACCCAACGAACGTCCTGGCGCTGAGGGCGAAGGACAACTGAAAGTAATAAAAAAGTCAAGCTTTTATCATCTACTTGGAGAGATATGGTCAAGTTATATACTTGATGATACTGAGTAATTAATTCCATTATTTGGCAGCCAAGTACAAAAAAGAGTGGCCTCCATCCTGTGCTTGAAAATGGAAACCTGGTCAGTGAAATGTATAGGAAGGTAGCACAATTGAACACCATCCATGTGTGGACAAACAAACTCTAGCTTGCACACATGAGACAAATTTCCAGTTGACAACAGGGGGATAAATGTAACCCAATAGATGTTGACATTGGCCAAGCCAAGATTAAATAAAAACCATATCAAACAACACAGAATGCAATGACGCCCCAATTGGATTACTGTCTACATATCCATCAATTGAACATCTTCCCTTTTCCTGATTGGCTCACAAAGGCAGATCTTGCCAACCACAGCAAATGGATCAGCAATAAGGGTGAATCAAACACAACTGTAGGCAAACATCACAAATTACTCAGGAACAACAAAAAGGTAGCAAAGTAATGGCAGGCCAAATGTGTGCCCAAAAAAACAGCTTGGGTTTAGTAACATAGCGTAACGTTTGATTTAAGGCCAAGGGACATTCAGCATTCATCAGACATTGCACACCGCTGTGCACTACAACTTCACTTCCTGATCTCTGCCATAGGAACCTCCACAAGATAGGGATCAAGTGAGCATGCCAGGCACCTCAGTGATCACCCTTGGGTGGGGTCTGATTTAGAATGGGTGGGCTTTGTGTTGGGAGGGGTGGGCTTAACTTTGGGAGGGACGGCCTTCTTCTTGGGGTTGGGAGGGGTATGGCTGGTTCCGTGGGGGGCAAGAGTGACCGGGGAGAACTTGGACATGGAAGGGATGGGTTGGGATGTAGGTAGGGTCCTTTTGGTTTTGGGGGTTTCACAAGGGTAAAGGCAAGTCAACAGGAAACATTCCTTGGAAAAATGGTTAGGGTCTGCAGAAGGGATTAGGTGTTAGGAGGTTGAGGATGTGTTTGTGTCGTCTGTGGATGCTGATGGTGCTAGTGTGTGTGACTGAGGTATGTTTGGGTTTGGGTGGTGTCTGTAGTGTGTGTGAGTGTAGGCGTTTGCGTCTCTTGGGCACTATGAGGTGGGGTGATGGCTGAGGTGGGTATGGTGGCTGGTCTGTGGGTGTTAGGGTGTTGTCTGTGGGTATGGTGTGTGTGTGGTAGCTGTGTTTGTGGGTGTTGGGGTGGTGCCTGGGGGCATGGTGTGTGTGTGGTGTGTGGGTCTGTGGGTGTTGAGGTGGTGTCTGGGGGTATAGTGGTGTGTGGGTCTCTAGGTGTTGGGATGGTGACGGGGGTATAGTGTGTGTGGTGTGTGGGTCTGTACGGGTAGTATTGATGTATGGGGTACAGTGTGTGTGGTGTCTGTGGGTTTTGGGGTAGTGTCTGGGGATATGGTGTGTGCACGGGTCCATGGGTGTTTAGGTGGTGCCTGGAGGGATGGTGTGTGTGGTGTGGGTCTGTGGGTGTTGGGGTGGTATCTGGGGGTATGGTGTGTGTGTGGTGTGTGGGTCTGTGAGTGTTGGAGTGGTATCTGTGGGAATGGTGGGTGTGGTGGTATGTGTGAGTGATTATTGAGTGATTGCATGCCAGTGTGTCTTGTGGTACTTCTGCTTCTGTGTGTTGCTTGTGTGTGTTGAAGTGGGTGCGTGTGAATGTGTGTGTGCTTGGGACAGGTATGTGAAGAGGGAAATTTAATGGGGAAGTGATAGGTGGTAGAAGGTAGGATTGTGGGGGTGCAAGGCTTCCATCATCCAGGAGGCCAGAGCCTGAAGCGATCTCTGTAGGCCAGACATGACACTATGAATGTCTCCCAGGTACACAACCACCTGCTAAAGCCGGCAGCCCTGCACGTGGATAGCATGCAAAATGGCACAGAGATACTCCTCAGGAGGTCAATAGCCTCCTCACTCAGGGCAGCAAGGGTAATGGGGCAGGGGATGATGTGTCTGGTGTGAAGAAGACACCTACCCTCTTGGGTGGGCAGGCACAGTCAACTGGGTGGGGAGCAACAGCGAGGGTGGAGATGGAACTGGGGGTGGCAGACAAGGATCAAATCAAATCAAATCATTAACATTTATAAAGCGCGCTACTCACCCGTGCGGGTCTCAAGGCGCTAGGGGAAAAAAAGGTGGGGTTAACGCTGCTCGAACAGCCAGGTCTTTAGGAGTCTCCGGAAAGCGGAGTGGTCCTGTGTGGTCCTGAGGCTGGTGGCGAGGGAGTTCCAGGTCTTGGCCGCCAGGAAGGAGAAAGATCTCCCACCCGCCGTGGAGGGGCGGATGCGAGGGACAGCAGCAAGTGCAAGGCCAGAGGAGCGCAGGTGGCGGGTGGGGACGTAGAAGCTGAGGCGTCTGTTGAGGTATTCCGGTCCCTTGTCGTGGAGGGCTTTGTGTGCGTGGGTGAGAAGTCGGAAGGTGATCCTTTTGCTGACTGGGAGCCAATGCAGGTGTCTCAGGTGTGCGGAGATGTGGCTGCTGCGGGGTACGTCTAGGATGAAGCGGGCCGAGGCGTTTTGAATGCGTTGCAGGCGATTTTGGAGTTTGGCTGTGGTCCCGGCGTAGAGGGTGTTGCCGTAGTCCAGGCGGCTCGTGACGAGGGCGTGGGTCACGGTTTTTCTGGTGTCGGCGGGGATCCAGCGGAAGATCTTACGGAGCATGCAGAGGGTGAGGAAGCAGGCGGAGGACACAGCGTTGACTTGCTTAGTCATGGTGAGAAGAGGGTCCAAGATGAAGCCGAGGTTGCGGGTGTGGTCTGTGGGGGTCGGTGCGGTGCCGAGGGCCGTGGGCCACCAGGAGTCGTCCCAGGCGGACGGGGTGTTGCCGAGGATGAGGACTTCCGTTTTTTCAGAGTTCAGCTTTAGGCGGCTGAGCCTCATCCAATCTGCGACGTCCTTCATACCCTCTTGTAGGTTGGTCTTGGCGCTGGCGGGGTCCTTGGTGAGGGAGAGTATAAGTTGGGTGTCGTCGGCGTAGGAGGTGATGATGATGTCGTGCTTGCGTACGATGTTGGCGAGGGGGCTCATGTAGACATTGAAGAGTGTCGGGCTGAGTGATGAGCCTTGAGGTACGCCGCAGATGATCTCGGTGGGTTCTGAGCGAAACGGAGGGAGGTAAACTCTTTGTGAACGGTTTGCGAGGAAGGAGGCGATCCAGTCCAGGGCCTGGCCTTGGATCCCGGTGGAGTGGAGGCGGGTGATTAGGGTGCGGTGACAGACGGTGTCAAAGGCAGCCGAGAGGTCGAGGAGAATGAGGGCGACTGTTTCACCGTTGTCCATCAGGGTTCTGATGTCGTCTGTGACTGAGATGAGGGCGGTTTCAGTGCTGTGGTTGCTTCGGAATCCGGTTTGTGAGGGGTCGAGCAGGTTGTTGTCTTCCAGGAAGGTGGTCAGCTGTTTGTTGACGGTCTTCTCTATTACTTTGGCTGGGAAAGGCAGAAGAGAGATGGGGCGGAAGGATGGACCAGGTACAGGTCCTTATGGGTCCGCCACTGCTAGGAAGTGGCCACTGGAACAGCTTTGATCACCAAACATTACCATAATGTACAGTAGCCTCCAACCACAGGCTTCAGCACAGTGGCTCCAACATTTGCTATACCATATGCAGCCATGCTACATGAACTGTGAACAGTTGCCCACAGGAAAATCGGAATTACAGACAAATCAATTACATGGGTGGAGTTGTGCATTCACAGAAACCATGGAACAAGCAGGAGACCTTATCACCTTTAATGGTTTGGCTTAAGTAGCATCCCTCAGCAACCTGTGGTGACATAATAGTAAGGCAATGCCAAGTTTAGTCTCACAGATCCCACACAAGCTCATACAACCAGCTAACCTACATATACCCAACACCACATTATGATGAATAGATGGCCAAGTAATCCAGCCATGTTGCAGCAAGGATGACAGTAGCCAGAAGAAGGTGACGTGGTAACACCCATCCCACACTGTAAAAAATCCCCAATGGTGAAATCACACTATGTCCATTGACTAAATAGACTCATGGAAGTTGTACTAATGTTGCTGTGAAAGAGGACAGATCTTGCATAGGAAAGTACATTGAATGCAATTTTGCCAAAATATCTGGGAGATTTGTCTATAAATATCCACAACACAATTAATCAGCTGCCGCAGGGACATCACATGTCTTGATCGGTACTACTGAGAATACCTTACTCAGATTCCATAAGTAAAAGCCAATAGTCCATTGACTGTTGTAGAGGGTCAGGGAATCTCCAGTACCTGTAGACGGCCCTAAAATGTTGCCCAATGGGAAGACATATCACTGTCTGTTTTTGTCATGCAAACACAGATTCACTTGGATGAACAAGTGTACACAACCACATACGATTCCCACATTCCTACAAGTCACTTACTGATGCATGTCAACAGTTAGGTAATGATCGTTCACCATTTAACACGTGATAAGCACTTTGCCAAATGGTCCCACATAAATGGAAAGGAACTGGTTATTGTGAGCAAAAACTGCAGTCCTACCTGCCATGCCCGTCATTGCTTCTGGAATTCCACATGCCAAACTACATGGAGTGACGGGTGAGGGTATGTGTGAGCCACCAAGTAAAGGTGATACTCCCTTGTCTGTGGCAACACGTGAACTGTAGCCCCATCACATATGTCCAGTTCAAAAAACATGTTGGTATGCACGCGTATATGAGGGAATCAGACATCATCCCATGAAGACAGGTAGACCATGCATGAAACAGCAGTGAAAATGAAATGTCAAAAGTGAAAGGTAGACATGCTAACATGTCGGCACAAGGAATGATGGCCACTGTGATGTTACCAAAATTATGTCACTGGACATTCCCTACTTACTACGGGAAATTATTGCTCTCTGACTGCACCCAAAAGACAATGTATGCTCTGTCACATGTATGATGACCACCTTCACATGACAGACAGTAGAGAGGCCTAATGACAAGTGGCCTGTGAGGGACTGATGCCAATACTCCCACTTGAGCAGACACATGGCTGAGTATAGTGATCTATTGCATCATGCTGTCTGTTGTTAAGGCTGACACACTTAAGACAAGTGGACTATTGGGTACCTTTGGCACACACAACAACAAACAACATGACCTCAGTAATCACTGTACTTAGCCATGTGTTGACACTGGAGAGTATATTGGTAATGGAATGTACTCTGTTGTACCCTAGATCACTGGGCCAATAGGCAAGGCACATAAACATGCACCAACTTCCATATCTACACAAACAATTACCTATCTTGTGTGTCACACATGGCCCATCTCCAATCTTCAGGGAATGATTGCAGACTCTAGCACTTCAACTTGGCAATGTCACAGGCAGTAAAATATCCAGGACTCACCTCCTTGTAGCTGCTGTACTCCCCTCAAATGCCCATCAAGACTGGAGTAGGCCACCTCCCGAATGCGGGCCATCAGGGGTAGTCTGGCTCTGGCGTCTGCACCGCCCACAGCCCTAGCTGGACCATCACAATCTTCTGGGCCCAGCATCTAAGGTACTCCCACCTCTTGCGACATTGGGCGTTCTACCAGCTATGGACCCCAAGGGTCTGCACCTTGTGGGTGATGGCCATCTAAATCCCTTTCTTATGATGGACACTGACCTAAATGGATGCAAAAGACAAATGGAAAGTTTGTCCAACTGGTTGTGTCACACACATTTCAGAAACACCAGGCATAAAAATGTTGTAATTCTCAACACACCATGTGTGAAGCACACCTGCTGATAAGTACCGGGAAAGAAATATACACTTTTGTAGTCATCTGCAGATTAAACCACTACTCTGCTCATGGCCTACACTGACTAAGCAAGACCACTGACATCAGGTAGACCAAGCTCAAGCAACATGTACTGTGATGTGAGTCACAATGAAACACAACACACCATTGTGACCTTCTGAAGGGTACACTCTTGGTTCTGACTCGACAGACACATTGTTAGAAATGGGGTCTTTGGTTGGCAGTCAGGTTACCCCCTGTCCAAGCAAGGACCCTCACTCTAGTCAGGGTAAGTCACACACAATCCAAATTATCCTGTGCCCGCCCTCTGGTAGCTTGGCACTGAGCAGTCAGGCTTAACTTAGAAGGCAATGTGTAAAGTATTTGTGCAATAAATCATACAATAACACAATATAGCACCACAAAAATACACCACACAGTGTTTAGAAAAAAAAAATATAATATTTATCTGGATATTTGCAGGTCAAAATTATAAAAGATGAAATAAGAAAATGTAGAGATATCACTGGAAAGTGATATAAAGGGGGTCATTACAACATTGGCGCCCGCCGTGCAGAAGACCGCCAACACACCGCCGCAGCCACGGAAATCTGCCACAGCTATTATGACCCACAGCCCGGAATCCGCCAAAATCCAGACACCCACACAAGTCAGCCACACCAACGGTCAGTGATAAACTGGCGAAAACAAAACCTCCACCATCACGCCAACAGGAATACGCCCACACTATCACGACCCTCGAATCCACGTGGCGTTCTTTCAACTGCGGTATTCGATTTGTGGTACACACCGCCGTGCTCAAAATACACACACATTTACAAAACACAGCCACATAGGACAATTCAAAATACACATACCTGATACACATACACACACCACTCCCACACATCCATTGCAATATAAAACACCCACCCACATCACCCACAAACCCCTACGACCCAAAATTGAGAACAAAGCACAGAGAGAGACACTACAATCTACAAACAAGCATCCACAGGCACACAATACCATCACCCACATAACATCCACGCACCCCACACAACACACCACTAAATATCACCCCACATATCACAACACACTTTCCCCACACATCACCCACACCACCCCATGGCACAGCAAAGACACCAAAGGTTCTCTGAGGAGGAGCTCAGGGTCATGGTGGAGGAAATCACCCGGGTAGAGCCCCAGCTATTCGGATCACAGGTGCAGCACACCTCCATAGCTAGGAAGATGGAGCTATGACGAAGAATAGTGGACAGGGTCAACGCAGTGGGACAGCACCCAAGAAATAGGGATGACATCAGGAAGAGGTGGAACAACCTACGGGGGAAGGTGTGTTCCGTTGTATCCAGACACCATATAGCGGTACAGAGGACTGGCGGCCAACCCCCACCCCCTCCCCCACAACTAACAACATGGGAGGAGCAAGTCTTGGCGATTCTGCATCCTGAGGGCCTCAAAGGAGTAGCTGGAGGAATGGACTCTGGGAAGTCAAACCTTAACTACCTTATCCTCACCCTACCTGCATGCTATCACATACCCCCACCCTCGCCCTCACCCCCATCACTCCAACTCCTCACACATGTCCCACTATCAAAATTCCCAACACCAAGCCCTGCATGCAACACCAAAGCATGGACACCCATCACCAATGCATGGCCACGGCACATACCCATACACCCCCTAAACCATCATCACACAAGGTCCCACACAGGAATGCAAGCACTGGGGTACACGGTCAACCACCCATTGCACACCATGGTACACACAAATGCAATAATCATGCTTTTACACCCCTGCAGGACCCCTACCCAACGTCACCGGACAGGAGGGTCCAGACATGTCCACACCACCAACAGAACAGGCCCACAGTGATGACAGCAGCTCTGTCCAACTGGATCTAGATGACCAGTCTGGCCCAACTGGGACCTCGGGACAGTCGCACAGTCACATGCCACCACAGAGCTTCCCCCCTCTGGAAACACCAGCACAGCACCCACCCAGAGGGCCCATACCTCTGTCCCTAGGACATGTCAATCAGCAGTGTGTCCACCACTACAGGGAACCCAGGCTAACCCACCTCCCCCCAACAACAACAGGGACCTTGGGGCAGTGGTACTGGGCACACCATTCCGGGGACAGAGGCCCAGGAACACAGGGGAACTGGGAGGGCTGTTGTGCGACAGGGGGAGGACAGGCCCAGGGAGCCCACTCTCCATAAGGCCCTCTCCAACATCATGGGAGCATACCATAATTCCCAGGAGACGATGGCAACGGTACTGGCCAAGTTTCAGGAGACCCAGCAGCTGCAGGAGGAACAGTATTTGGGCTTCAGGGAGGAACTCAGATCCATTAATTCCACCCTGGGCACCATCGTAGGGGTGCTGAAGGAAGTCCTCAACACCAGGAGGGACACTGTGGCACAACAAGGGGCCCCTGACACTAGCCTGGACGATGATCTGCCCACCACCTCCGCTGGTGCTAGTGGACAGGAGGCACCACCACAGGACCACCACACCAGCACCCCACCCCCTGCAGAGGGAGAACCACCTCGCAAACGGTCCCTGAGATCCAGGACAAAGACAGAGAACAATGCCAAGACACCCGCCAAGAAATTAGACCACCCTGAATGTCATTCTTTTGTCCCACCTTGTCACCCTGTCCATCCTCAAACTGCCCCAGCTCCACTTCCTATGCCCCTTTGGACAATGCACCCGTGAAACAAATAGACTGGAATCTGCCATGGACATTCCTCCACCATCACCCCTCACCATTTTACAGCATTCTCCTATATTGAGCACTAAAATAAACACCCTTAGAGCACAAAACAATCTGGTATTAGCAATTACAGTGACAAAATGCTCTTTCAATTGTAATGTCAACATACCTATGTCACACAGCTCTAGTCCATGAGGAAACAAAGCAGATGTCACAAAGTGGGACCAACGTCTGTGAAATCGTAAGGGAAAGTGAAAACTCAGTGACCATACACTGGGTGAAGAGGACAGACAGTAGAGAGGTAGTAGTGTTAAATTACATGTAGTAGGCAGGTTTGTCTTCTTACCTGTGTCTCACTGGAAGTATTGCAGGATAACCGAGTTCCTGTTGTTGATGTCCTCTTCTTCTGCTTCCTCGTCTTCACTGTCTACAGGCTCCACAGCTGTCACAACACCTCCATCTGGACCATCCTCCTGCAGAAAAGGTACCTGTCGTTGCAAAGCTAAGTTGTGAAGCATCCAGCAGGCCACAATGATCTGGCACACCTTCTTTGGTGAGTAGAATAGGGAACCACCTGTCATATGGAGGCACCTGAACCTGGCCTTCAGGAAGCCGAAGGTCCTCTCTATAATCCTCCTAGTTCGCCCATGGGCCTCATTGTACCGTTCTTCTGCCCTTGTCCTGGGATTCCTCACTGGGGTCAGTAGCCATGACAGGTTGGGGTAACCAGAGTCACCTGAAAAAGGCGAGGGACAACTGTTAGACACACACTAACATGTAGGGATATCCCCAGACCCAGACAACTATTCCCACTGACTTGGTTCCAGGTGCTCACCTTATAGCTACATACGGTGCCTCTGGAGTTGCACCATCACATAAGGGATGCTGCTATTCCGCAAGATGTAAGCGTCATGCACTGAGCCAGGGAATTTGGCATTGACATGGGAGATGTACTGGTCGGCCAAACATACCATCTGCACATTCATGGAATGATAACTCTTCCGGTTTCTGCACACCTGTTCACTCCTGCGGGGGGGACCAAGGCCACATGTGTCTCATCAATGGCACCTATGATGTTGGGGATATGTCTCAGGGCATAGAAGTCACCTTTCACTGTAGGCAAATCCTCCACCTGAGGGAAAACGATGTAGCTCCGCATGTGTTTCAGCAGGGCAGACAACACTCTGGACAACACGTTGGAAAACATAGGCTGGGACATCCCTGATGCTATGGCCACTGTTGTTTGAAAAGACCCACTTGCAAGGAAAGGGAGTACTGACAGCGCCTGCACTTGAGGGGGGATTCCTGTGGGATGGCCAATAGCTGACATCAGGTCTAGCTCCAACTGGGCACACAGTTCCAGGATTGTGGCACGATCAAGCCTGTAGGTGATGATTACATGTCTTTCCTCCATTGTCGACAGGTCCACCAGCGGTCTGTACACCGGAGGATGCCGCCAACTCCTCACATGTCCCAGCGGACGGTGCCTATGAAGGACAAAAGCGAGCACAGAGTCAACCAACTCAGAGGTACGTACACACAGCTAACACAGAACACGATTCATAATCCAAAATTAGCATGTATGAGTGTTGAGGCAAGGCCTAGGTATGTGTGATGCAGTAAAAAATAGAGCCATGTGGGCCCCTGAAATGGCGGCTTTCTGACCTGTAAAGTGGGACAGGGGGATATGAGGTAACTGCGATGGCATTGTACACCGTCCCGGTAGGCGGTCGAAGACCCAGGCGCAATTCTGCATTGGTTAACATTGCACCCTATGGGTCCCAGGAGCCAATGACGATGTACGCCGGCGGTGATGGTACGCACCGCCGCGGACGTGACCGCCATTTTCTATCTGCTCAATCACTCAATACCTGATCTTCGACAGGAGAGGACCTACACTGCAAGTGCTGCTGTGACCTCAGCCTGGAAGAGACAATGGCTTCTGCGTCTGGGGAAAGGGCCCCTGCCTTCACATCGGAGGAGTTGGAGAAACTCGTGGATGGGCTCCTCCCCCAGTACACGCTACTCTACGGTCCTCCTGACAAACAGGTAAGTACACTGGGAGCATGCTATATGGGCTATGCCTGTGTGAAGTGGGGTGGATGAAAGATGTGGGGGAGAATGAGGCGTGCATGAAATGACGGTGAGTGCATGTGCCACATGGCAAGGGTAGGGATGCGGGCCAATGACTGTGACGGTGCAGTTGGTAAAAACTTCTCTTTTTCCCCCGTACAATTCCTGTAGGTCAGCGCCCACCAGAAGAAGGATATTTGGCGTGCCATCGCCAATGATGTCCGGACCCTGGGGGTCTATTACAGATGGAGCACCCACTGCCGTAAGAGATGGGAGGACATTCGCCGCTGGAGCAAGAAGATGGCGGAGGCCCAGCTGGGGATGGCCTCCCAACGTGGGAGGGGTGCCCGTCGCACCATGACCCCCCTGATGTTCAGGATCCTGGCGGCGGCGTACCCAGAGTTGGATAAGTGCTTGAGGGCATCACAGCAGCAACAAGGCGGTGAGTACACTCTCATTCTGCTGATTCAGAGCGCAGTGGAGGTGTCTGGGTAGGGGAGGTGGGCTGTGGGTTCCCCTATGCCAGGGCGAGCGTGCTAGTTAGGTCCCCTTTTTCAGGCAGGCCCTATGGCACCCCACCCCACCTGGGTACAGTGCCAACTACACCTAGTCAGGCTCCTGTGACATCCATGTGTGCAGATGTCGGCCATTGCCTTGTAGGGCATGTCCCAGGGATTGCATAGTGGACCCCAAGTGCGCGCCGTAGTGCAGGGGGCTTCTGTTTCTGTCGTGTCCGCCAACAGTAGCGGTAATGCATGCACTCAACATGACTTTCTTCTGTCGTCCCCCCCCCTTTTTGTGGTCTCCCTGTTTTTGTGTGCATTAGCATCATCAGGTGGAGGAGCAGTGGCACCGGAGCAGGAGGGAGCTGCATCCCACATGGCCCTGGAGGGCGACATTACGGAGTCTGATTCCACCAGTGGGACGGAGGGCGAGGGGAGCTCCACGGCGGGGACAGGAGCTGACACCAGTGACACAGACTTGTCCTCTGATGGGAGCTCCCTTGTGGTGGCAGGCACATCTGTGCCCCCCCAATCTACAGGTACAGCCGCCACCCCGCCTTCCAGCACCGCCCTCCCAGCAGCCCCTCAGCCTTTGCCCCGTGCTCGCTCACCTAGGAGGGTGGGCATCTCCTTCGCCCCAGGCACCTCAGGCCCTGCCCCAGTCACCCCTGCTGCCATCAGTGAGGAGGCCATTGACCTCCTCAGGTCCCTCACTGTTGGGCAGTCTACCATTTTGAATGCCATCCCGGGTGTAGAAAGACAGTTGCAACAAACCAATGCATTCCTGGAGGGCATTCATTCTGGTCAGGCAGCCCTTCAGCGAACTTTTCAGACTCTGGCCTCAGCACTGATGGCAGCCATTGTCCCTGTCTCTAGCCTCCCCCCTCCAACTTCCTCCACCCAGACCCACACCCCTGTACCTCAGCCTACCCGAAGCACACTATCAGACCAGCACTCAAAGGAAGCTCAGGCAAACATAAGCACCACACATCCCACAGGCACTCATGCAAACATCACAAACATGCAGACATAGCAACATCCACTGCCTCCACTCTGTCCCCCTCCTCCTCGTCTCCCTCCTCCCTCCCAGTCTCGTCTCCACTCACACCTGCATGCACTACATCTACAGCCACTACTTCCATCACCAGCACACACACCACCACACCCCGCTCACGTGCAGTCACCACCCCCACTACGATTCACACATCCCCTGTGTCCTCTCCCAGTGTGTCTGTGACGCCACCTTCCAAGGTACACAAACGCAAGCACACACCCACCCAACAGCCATCCACCTGACGACAGCCTCCAGCGCATGTACCTTCACTCAAAGTCACCAAACGTACACCTCCTACAACCACAACCTCTTCCTCCACTCTTAAACCCCCTCCAGCTACCCATCCCAGTGTTCCTAAGAAACTTTTCCTGTCCACCCATGACCTCTTTCCCTCACCTCCCCCACCCCGTCAGTCTGCCAGGGCAGCCAGTGTGGCAAGGAGCCACAGCATGGACAGTCCCCCACCTGTCAAGCATCAAAAGTTGGCCAGTGCCCGGCGGGAGAGGGGGAAGACACCAGCCACCAAAGCCGCTCCCAGGGATACAGGTGGGTGTGTGGAGTCAGCTGCAACACCTTCCAAGGTGGGGAAGGGGCACAAGAAACCCGGCAAGTCTGGGAAGATCAGCACGGCGGAGAAGTCCGCCATCAGCCCTGCTGCCCAGGAGGTGACAGCCATCAGCCCCGCTGGCCCAGACAGGACCGCCATCAGCCCCGGGTCCCAGGAGGCGACCGGCATCAGCCCCGCTGCCCAGGAGGCGACCGCAATCAGTCCCGCTGGCTCAGACAGGACAGCCATGAGCCCAGCTGCCCAGGAGGCGACAGCCATGAGCCCCGCTGCCCAGGAGGCGACAGCCATCAGCCCCACTGGCCCAGACAGGACTGCCATCAGCTCCGCTGCCCAGGAGACAACCGGCATCAGTCCAGCTGCCCAGGAGGTGACCGTCATCAGCCCCAATGCCCAGGAGGTGACCGCCATCAGTCCCGCTGCCCAGAAGGCGACCGCCATCAGCCCAGCTGGCCCAGACAGGACCGCCATCAGCTCCGCTGCCCAGTAGGCAACCGCCTTCAGCCCGCTGGCCCAGACAGGACCGCCAGCACCAGCTCCGCTGGCTCAGACAGGACCGCCAGCACCAGCTCCACTGGCCCAGACAGGACTGCCAGCACCAGCCCCGCATCCCAGACAGGACCACCAGCACCAGCCCCGCTGGCCCAGACAGGACTGCCAGCAGCTGAGTCGCTGCCAAGGACACCGCTGCCACAAGCACCGTTGCAAAGGACACCGCCGCCACAAGCACCGCTGCAAAATACACAGCTGCCACAAGCACCGCTGCCAAGGACACCGCCGCCACAAGCACTGCTGCAAAGGACACCGCTGCCACAAGCACCGCTGCAAAGGACACCGCCGCCACAAGCACCACTGGCCCATGAGCGCCAAGAGCACTGACGCTACTGAGTCCATCACGAGCAGGATGAAGCACTCTGGGCATCAAGCCCCCTCCAGAACCAGTGGAGTATCACATCCACTACCTCAGTCCTTGGCAGGATGAAGCACTCTGGTCACAAAGCCCCCTCCAGAACCAGTGGAGACTGTTATCCACTTGAGAGACTGTGGCTTTGCACTCCCCAGGATTGAACAGTGGGCGAACCACCCACTGTAGAGACTTGAGAGACTGTGGCTTTGCACTCCCCACGATAAAGCAGTGGGCAACTCACCCACTGTAGAGACTTGAGAGACTGGCTTTGCACTCTCCAGGATTGAACAGTGGGCAAACCACCCACTGTAGAGACCTGAGAGACTGTGGCTTTGCACTCCCCAGGATAAAGCAGTGGGCAATCCACCCACTGTAGAGACTTGAGAGACTGTGGCTTTGCACTCCCCAGGATTGAACAGTGGGCATGGGGCCCCCTCGTGGATTTGGCGTCGTGCACTCAAAAGGCTGACGTGCTCACCTTTCCCTTCCCCCTGAGGTGCCTGTTTTATTTCTATCTGATGCCCCTGCACTGTTCTCTCCATCATGTTCGGGGATTGAGTGTGGTCCTCGCCCATACCGTGTGGGCCCAGTGTTCCACGGACTTCAATGGAGCTACACCTGGACTACTATTCTTGGTGTACATTTTGTTTATAGTGTATATATATATTTTTGCATCCTGAATTTTAAAATATTACAATGGTTACACTCATTTTCTTTGGTCTTTGCATTCTTCCGGGGGGGTTACGGGGTGTAACTGTAATGTATCATACTGTATTAGTGTGTGTGTTGTCGTGGGTGAGGGTGGGGGTGCTGCGTTTTGCGTGTGTGTGTCCCTGTTTTTTCCCTCCCCCCTCCCCTGTGTCGTAGGTGCAGTACTCACCGTTGTCTTCGCCGCCGGCGTTCGTGCTCTGGTAGAGGAGCAAGAAGATAAGGGCTGGCAGGATCTGGAGCTCGGGTTCGATGGCGTCCGGATTCCTCGTGGGGTGTGTAGAGGTGAGCGTTTTCCCTTCGAAGTCCTGTTTACGCCGTGTTTTTTTCCGCGGTAAATCCGCCCCGGAAAAGCTGGCGGATTGGTAGGTTGTGATACTGTGGGCAGTACATTGTCTTAACTGTCTGTTGGCGGTGACCGCCAAGCTGTTTGTTTGTACCGCCGTGGCAGTCTGAGTGTTAAAGTGGCTGTCTTTGATGGAGGTTTCCGCCACGGTTGTGATTCAATTTTTTTTCTCCGCCGGCCTGTTTGCGGTTTTACCGCCGCTTTAACACTGACCGCCAGGGTTGTAATGACCACCAAAGTCTCTTTCAAGCACAAAGTACCTGGTTTGAGTGTAAAATCTCCGCAAAGGGCCACAGAGGAGGAGATGCGTGGAAAATGGTGTGTGCGTCAGTTTCGCCCCTTCACACACGGACTTGTGTGGTTATTTTCCACCCGGGGAAAAAGTTGCATTGATTTCCGGCGCACAGACGGGTCTCCTCTTCGGGTTGTGGGGTTTTCAGAGGCCCCGAGGTCTGTGTGTGGAATCCTGGGCTTGTTGACCAGCTCTGTGTTGTTCCGGTGGGCGATGTGGGGAAATTTCCTCCTCACGGCAGGCGCTGCGTCGATTTCCCCTCTGGAAGTCGGGTGGCATTGTCCAGGTGGGCCGTGCGTCGAAGTTCCGGTCTCACTGCAGGCACCACGTCGATCTTTTCCTCGCGAAGTAGAGCGGCGTCGCTCCGGTTCGGTGAGCGGTGAATTTTTCACTGTGGCACAAGCTGTGCAGCAAACTTTTAGCCGCACAAGGAGTCCAGTTGCAAGAGAGAAGTCTTTTTGGTCCTGAGACTTCAGGGAACAGGAGGCAAGCTCTTTCCAGACCCTTGGAGAGCACTTCTGCAGCAAAGCAAGAAAGCAGCAAGACAGCAGGGCAACAGCAAGGCAGCAGTCGTCTGTAGAAAGCAGTCAGGTGAGTCCTTTAGGCAGCCAGGCAGTTCTTCTTGTCAGGGTGCAGGTTCTGGTTCAGGTTTCTTCTCCAGGAAGTGTCTGAGGTGGTGGGGCAGAGGCCCTGTTTTATACCCAAATGTGCCTTTGAAGTGGGGGAGACTTCAAAGAGTGGCTTAGAAGTGCACCAGGACCCCTTTCAGTTCAATCTTGTCTGCCAGGGTCCCAGTAGGGGGTGTGGCAGTCCTTTGTGTGAGGGCAGGCCCTCCACCCTCCCAGCCCATGGAAGCCCCATTCAAAATGCAGATGTATGCAAGTGATGCTGAGTACCCCGTGCTTGGGGTGTGTCTGAGTGAATGCACAAGGAGCTGTCAACTAAACCCAGCCAGACGTGGATTGTAAGGCACAGAAAGATTTAAGTGCAGAGAAATGCTCACTTTCTAAAAGTGGCATTTCTAAAATAGTAATATTAAATCCAACTTCACCATTCAGAAGGCTTTTGTGTTACCATTCTGGCCATACTAAATATGACCTTACTACTCCTTTCAGATCAGCAGCTACCACTTCAACAATGTATGAGGGCAGCCCCAATGTTAGCCTATGAAGGGAGCAGGCCTCACAGTAGTGTAAAAACTAATTTAGGAGTTTTACACTACCAGGACATGTAAACTACACAGGTACATCTCCTGCCTTTTACCCACACAGCACCCTGCTCTAGGGGTTACCTAGGGCACACATTAGAGGTGACTTATATGTAGAGAAAGGGGTGTTTTAGGCTTGGCAAGTACTATTAAATGCCAAGTCGAGGTGACAGTGAAACTGCACACACAGGCCTTGCAATGGCAGGCCTGAGACAAGGTAAAGGGGCTACTAAAGTGGGTGGCACAACCAGTGCTGCAGGCCCACTAGTAGCATTTAATCTACAGGCCCTGGGCACATATAATGCACTCTACTAGGGACTTACAAGTAAATCAGATAGTCCAATTTGGTGTGATCCAAGGTTACAATGTTTAAAGGGAGAGAGCATATGCACTTTAGCACTGGTTAGCAGTGGTAAAGTGTGCAGAGTCTAAAAACCAGCAAAAACAGTGTCCAAAAAGTGGAGGGAGGCAGGCAAAAAGTTAGGGGTGACCACCCTAAGGCTGTCAGGTCTAACACACATTTACATCCAGTCACATTGAATCAATGCATACAGGCTCTAAAGGCAACTACCATAGTACATAATATACCCTAAGACTTAAGTGAGAATGAAAGGGCTGCCATGGGTGGCAGAAAAAGTCTCTTCCCTCTGCATGTGAGGACATGTTTCCTACACAATGTAGTCTCATAACACTGTCAGAGTTGGTTTGTGTGATATGTACTTGTAGCACAGAACACACCTTTTACCATATTTGGCAATCCTACAGAGCTGGCATCCAACATACTAAAGTATGTTTGGTTTTGGTCTGTTTGTTTTTATGTAATCAAGCAAATGAATCACAAGCCATGACCTCTCCTGAATCAAGCAATTATCTGCACTAAAGGTCTGTCACTTGTGCAATACGCCTGTACTGTACAAATATGACTCACATAAAGGTAACAACAGAGCTTTGGGAGTAAGGAACCTGTCATAAATCAATGACACACCTTGCTATTGCAGGTCAGTGCAAATATGTACTATGTCAGGAGGTTACATCAGTACCCATTCCTAATGTACTCAATTTACAAATGCATTCAGGCCACATCTTGCCACTGAAGACTCATTTTGGTCACATCCAAGGATATGCAGGTCTACAGGGAGTGGGACCAGTGCCATAGTTGCATAGTCCCAGTAACTCTATCCCAGCCTGGTCTGTGTCCTGTATTGGGAGAAACACTTGACAGGCCTTGGTCTCTGCAGGCTGAACATACAGATCCTACATGACACCCCCATTTTCATTACTTCCATGCATGACAGTACATCCTGTGCCCCTCATCTATGTGGGTTCAGGGTTGTGTGGCACTCTCAAGGCCACAGTGAGTTTTTCATGGTTCTCATACAAGTTTGAGAAGGCCAGATTTGGGTTGAGTGATCTGTGGGAATATACACATTGCTAACAAGATCCTAAAATGACTCAAACAGTATACATGCACATTTCCTACTGTGATGCACATACATGTTGATTTACATTTGCAAACATCATATCCAAAGATATGTCATTATATGGCTGTAAAGTTTATTTGCCTAGATATATGAATGCAACAGAAGGAGGATCTAGGGCCCATCACGCATCACACAACACAATGATAATATGAAATACATAGAGTATTTGCCTCCACTACCAGCATAATGTACATCCCATGCATGAAAAACACAAAATGTGATAACAGGCGTGTTAAAAGTCTTACTGGCACTCAGAGGCACATTGTAGTCTATGAGGAAGGAAAGTATTGTGTCAAACAGAGTCCAATATGCATGTGAGCTTCTTAGCTGCTCCTCTGGTGAGCCATAGAGCCGATCATACAGGGGAAGGACCTTCTTAACTAGCGTCCCCAGCTCCTCAGGAGAGAAGGCAGGGCCACGTTCACCTGCTTGGTGTGGCATGATTGCGTCCAGAGGTAGCACGGTGGTGGAGGTGTTGATGTCAGCAGTGTCAGGAGTCAAGTGACTGATTTAGCAAAATGAGGTGTACAAGTACGCCACATATGCGGTCATCGCCATCAATGGCTACAACCATTGGCCCATGACCGTCACCAGTGTTAGCCTATGGCTGTGTCCACTGCAGATGAAACTGCCCACCGTGCAGTCAACTTCCACCACTGGCTGTGAGCGGTACCTAATGTCCAGTGAGATAGGGCAGGCATCCACCTTCTATGGTTTTGCTCGACTCCCACATGTATTGACAGCCATTGAATGCACACATATTGCCATGGTGCAACCACAGGCCAGTGAAGAAGTCTATCGCAACGGGAAGCACTTCCATTCTATCAACATGCAAGTTGTCTGCTTGTCAGATTTCCACATCTCAAACTTCTGTGCCAGTTTCCAGGTTCAGCCCATGATTCCTTTGCAAAGCGGAACAGCACCATACCCCAGCTGATGTCACAACTGCAACCAGAGAGGGCCTGCGTTATTGCTAAGTCACATCTGTCATGATTTTGTGTGTGCAGTGGTAGGTGCTACAATCATGAAGTGAGTGACTCATTGAGACCCTTATTTCTCACTCCAAAACAGGAGACTCAGCATGTGCAAACCATCTTTGGTTATTGACACTGCTGAGGAATCCAACTACGCCAGGGGAAGTCTGCTTCAATGAGGCCAATGGAAGAACACAGCAGGTAGTGAAGCAGGCTTTTAGCTTCTGAAGGCCAGATTTTGCTGTCTGGATGGACAAGATTGGGGGAGCCCTCCTCTACTCACCTGGGAAGGTATGTCAGATCACCGTGGCATGCTGCATGCTCCATAAGATCACTTTGTGGAGGAATATCCCTTACATCCCAGAGGAGGGGGAGCCTGCAGTGCCACCAGATGAGAATCCTGACATGCCAAATGAAGAAGATAGTGGTGAAGAGGAAGGAGCTGGCTTGAGACAAAATCTCATCGACAACTTCTTCTCATGGGTGTAAGTATAAAATGAGATCTCTTGACTTTAACTGTACAATGAACTGTAGTTGTGATAATGTGTGGAGTATATTTTGGGAAAAAGTTAGGCAGCTGATGCTCAGGCGAAATCTGCCACAGGGTGTTTGACGAGGAAGCTTTTGACACAGTCACATTTTTATGATGTTGCTTTGTTTGTATCAGATACTTCTAATGGACTTTGTTATACAGTTGCTTGCTTTGTGACTTCTGTCATATGTATGGCTTCATAACTATACTCCTTGTTTTGTTCTTTGTTCAGGTATCTTCACCATGAGATCTTCATTTGGACATTTCAGAGTTGTGACATTGCAAGGTATATTTTGCAGTTGAAACATAAAAAGTGGCCATGGATTGTACCTGGGAATGTATTTCACAGACTTTGGGTGTAGAAGACCTATGTCAAGACAGCTTGCACAGTGATAGGATGCAAGTGCAGAAGACTCAGTTGGACTTGCTCGTTGTTGTTTGGTGGCCATTATGCATCATGTGTTTCATCATGTGGTCAGTAAAAATGGTGTTGTAGGCCAAATTGATGTTAGTTTCCCTTCGCATTGGCTATGCACTCTTTTGTCTAAACTGTTTGCAGCTGTTAATGTGATTGTTTTGTCTGAACTGTTTGCAGCTCTTAATGTGTTTCATAATTGTAGGTTAAAGTGCCTGTGACACACCACTGACATTTGTCTGTGTCATACCACCAGATGCAGTGGCACTGGAGTGTTATGACCATGTGATCATTGACAGTTGTACTGCCATCTGTCAGGGTATTGCATTATATGAGGTGGGCTTCCTTTTGTTAGCTAGGGGGTATGACTCCAGCTGATGACATCAGCCATATCTATGTTTGCCCATTTAACAGAACAATGTCTATGTCCATTCCTACAATGTTCTGGATGTTGGTACCAGTACATTTGGTGGCCTACACAATCTGATATGGTCATGTCTAAATTTCAATGTTTCTGACATCTTGACAGCCTATGTGCTGAACAATGTAATAAAATATCTTCTGAAACAAAATGCTTGTATGTATGTGTTGGCATGTAATGGATATAATCCTGAGCTGGACAATGTGTACATACAACATATCCCTGATTATACAAGTATCTTGTATCTTCATCGTATGTGTCACATGGTCTTACGTGTCTACATAGCTAAATGTGAATTATAAGATAGCAGTCAATGAGTTTGTGACAGGTGAATTGATTACAATGCTATACAGAAAATACCTGTGGGGCAGAAAGAAAAAAAAATGTAAAGTGAAGGGGTTAGTCATGGTAAATGAAATCATTGGACTAGATGCCACACCACTGAAAGTCCAAAGTCCAGATTACTCCTTCAATTGGAACTGGAATATGGTTCAGGATCAGTCTACAGAGTGTTTGTGTGACACACAAAAGAGGACATTAAGGAAGAGGTTTCTTGCTGGCAGTGATGGGTATCTTGCTATTTGCATCTCCTGGATTCTTGAACGGATGTCACTGCTTGTGAGGGGCGTGGAATCAGCTGCTGCACAGACAGGGGTGTTTGTGAGTGGTTGCACCTCTGGCAGGGCCTCCCTTCCTGTGGCTGCTACAACTGTACCTGGGCTTGAGTTAGTTGGCCCGCAGAAAGGAGCTGATGGTAGTGGAAAAGCACTGCTCAGTGTTGTTTGGATGTTCCTCAGCAACCCTGTTAGGGTGCCGGTGTTGGATTTGTGGACATCCAATTTTTGGATCATGTCCCTCTGCAGCTGCTTAATTTCCCAGAGTTTGGTTAACACCTGTGTAGGAGGCTGGCCTGGCTTATAGTGGGTACCTTGTGGTACTTATACCTTGTGCCATGTCCAGTTATCCCTTATTAGCAGAATAGAGGGGTTCTAGCAGCTTAGGCTGATAGAGGTAGCTATAGCAGAGCATCTTAGGCTGAACTAGGAGACATGCAAAGCTCCTACTATACCACTTATGTCATATAGCACTATATCATAAGAAAACACAATACTTAGAGTTACTAAAAATAAAGGTACTTTATTTTAGTGACAATATGCCAAAAGTATCTCAGAGGATACACTCCCTTAGAAGGTAAGCAATATACACCAATTATATGCACATAAACCAAAATCAGGTAAGTAACAGTTAGAAAAATAGTGCAAACAATGTAGAATCACAATAGAATGCAATAGGGAGAAATAGGCCTGGGGCAACACAAATCATATACTCCAAAAGTGGAATGCGAACCACGAATGGACCCCAGGCCTAGTGTAGTGTGTAGAGGGTCGCTGGGAGTGTAAGAAAACACTAAGGGTGTGCAAGATACCCCACCCCAAGACCCTGAAAAGTAGGAGTAAAGTTACCCTACTTCCCCAGAAAGACAGTAAAGTCGAGATAGGGAATTCTGCAAGGACAACAACTGACTGCAAAACACTGAAGACGGATTCCTGGACCTGAGGACCTGTAAAGGAAGGGGACCAAGTCCAAGAGTCACGCAAGTGTCCAGGGGGGGGCAGGAGCCCACTAAACCCCAGATGAAGGTGTAAAAGGACTGGCTCCAGGTGGAAGAAGTTGAAGATTCTGCAACAACGGAAGGTGCCAGGAACTTCTCCTTTGGTCAGAAGATGTCCCACGGTGTGTTGGAGGATGCAGAGTTGTTTCCATGCAGAAAGATCACAAACAAGCGTTGCTAGCTGCAAGAGTCGCGGTTGAGGATTTTGGGTGCTGCTATGGCCCAGGAAAGACCAGGAGGTCGTCCCTTGGAGGAGGAGACAGAGAGGGCGCTCAGCAACTCAGAGAGCCCATGCAGAAGCAGGCAGCACCCGCCAAAGATCTGAAGACAGCGGTCAACTCAGAGTCACAAAGGAGGGTCCCACGACCTTGTAGTCCACTCAGGGAGTTGGGCAATGCAGGACGGAGTGCTGGGGACCTGGGCTAGGCTGTGCACGAAGGAAGTCTTGCAAAAGTGCACAGAAGCCAGAGCAACTGCAGATCACGCAGTACACAGGATTACTGTCTGACGTGGGAAGGCAAGGACTTACCTCCACCAAATTTGGACAGAAGGGCCACTGGACTGTCAAAGACACTTGGACCTAGTTCCTGTGTTCCAGGGACCATGCTCGTCAGGATGAGAGGGGACCCAGAGGACCGGTGATGCAGAATTTTGGCGCCTGCGTTAGCAGGGGGAAGATTCAGTCGACCCACGGGAGATTTCTTCTTGGCTTCCAGTGCAGGGTGAAGGCAGACAGCCCTCAGAGCATGCACCACCAGGAAACAGTCGAGAAAGCCGGCAGGATGAGGCGCTACAATGTTACTGGCAGTCTTCCTGCTACTTTGTTGCGGTTATGCAGGTGTCCTGGAGCAGTCAGCGGTCGATCCTTGGCAGAAGTCAAAGAGGGAAGTGCAGAGGAGCTCTGGTGAGATCTTGCATTCGTTATCTGAGGAAAAGCCCACAGGAGAGATCCTAAATAGCCCACAGAGGAGGATTGGCTACTGAGAAAGGTAAGCACCTATCAGGAGGGGTCTCTGACGTCACCTGCTGGCACTGGCCACTCAGAGCTGTCCATTGTGCCGTCACATCTCTGCATCCAAGATGGCAGAGGTCTGGGACACACTGGAGGAGCTCTGGGCACCTCCCCTGGGAGGTGCTGGTCAGGGGAGTGGTCACTCCCCTTTCCTTTGTCCAGTTTCACGCCAGAGCAGGGCTGGTATTGACCTATATGTAGTGCACACGTGTAATGGTGTTCCCGCACTCACAAAGTCCGGGGAATTTGCCCTGAACAATGCGGGGGCACCTTGGCTAGTGCCAGGGTGCCCACACACTATGTAACTTTGCACCTAACCTTCACCAAGTGAGGGTAAGACATATAGGTGACTTATAAGTTACTTAAGTTCAGTGTAAAATGGCTGTGAAATGATGTGGACGTTATTCACTCAGGCTGCAGTGGCAGTCCTGTGTAAGAATTGTCTGAGCTCCCTATGGGTGGCAAAAAAATGCTGCAGCCCAGAGGGATCTCCTGGAACCCAAATACCCTGGGTACCTAGGTACCATATACAAAGGAATTATAAGGGTGTTCCAGTGTGCCAATGAGAAATGGTAAAATTAGTCAATAGCCTGCAGTGACAATTTTAAAAGCAGAGAGAGCATAAACACTGAGGTTCTGGTTAGCAGAGCCTCAGTGATACAGTTAGGCACCACACAGGGAACACATACAGGGCATACTTTATGAGCACTGGGGTCCTCACTAGCAGGAACCCAGTGACACATAGGCAGAAGCAAACATACATACAGTGAAAATGGGGGTAACATGCCAGGCAAGATGGTACTTTCCTACAACCTGTCCTATCATGCCTTGGGACTCCTGATGGACCCCCAAGATGTGACTCATGGTATCCTCCACGGCACCCCCGCAGCCTTGGTGGCCTCAGTCAGCTGGCCCACAGCTACTCTCCCACACAGCCTATCCCCACAAGCCTGTGCCCTTTTCACAGGTTGCCCTCTCCAACTGGGTCCTGGGCTCTCGGTGTCAGGAGTGTTGAGTTGCCCCTCAGGATCCAGGACTGGGGGCACAAAATGGTTGAAACTGTGCTAGGTACACAGGTTGGGAGTTGCATTGTTGCCAGTGATGTTGACACAACAGGGCTGGGACTCTCTGTTGCCATCTGAAAAGGTTGCCCGGAAGTGCCAGGATCGTCCTCTATGTCCACAAATCCAGGAGTGTCATCATCACTGAGGGCTTTATCTGGGGGTGGAGTGTGTGTCTGGTCTGTGGATGAGGTCTGCCCAGGGCTGTGCCAGGTTGACCTGTTGAGTAAAAGAGTACACTATTATTGGTTAAAGTGTGACATCTGCCTCTAAAGGTCTTGAGTTACAGTAAGTAGAGACATGTGACATTCTTAAGTGGTAGGTTAGTCTTTTGTGCCATTTATCATGGTACTGGATAATTTTGCATACCATGTGTGAAGCTTGCCTAAACTATTTGACTTAAGCAGCTCATTAGATGTGCTGATCAGTTGCACTTTGGATGTTGGAATTAAAATTATATTTTTCTAACAGTGAAGCCAACACAGTAGAGAGACAACATGTGCATTTGACCATTCAAAGGCCTAGTTGAATATGATACAGACAAACACACAACATTGTTGTATCCATGTCTGCAGTCATCATATGTGCAGTGTTGTGTCAATGTGTTTTCTGCTGCTACCAATCTGATGATGCAGCTTATGGTCTTAGGAATAGTTGGTGTACACACTTGGTAAGGTGTCAGCCCAGTCCTCATGGTTTGATCATGGGATACCAGGTCAAAATGGAGCTAGGTAGACAGAGAAGTCTCCGAGTTGAGCATGATCTGTAAATTGCTCACTTCCAGGTGAGTAATCTTTGAGAGTTCACTAACCGGTGTTTTTTGGCAAGCAGACACTGGGCTGGTGTTTGGATTTACAGAAACAGAACCTCCAGGGAGTTACACTCAGGTCACTCCCCCCACTTCCCAACACTTGACAAATGGTATACTCCTAGGTGAGTAAAGTTCATTTGAGAGTTGACTAACAGGTGTATTTGGGGAAGTGGACACTGGGCTGGTTTGAGAGTTACAGAAACAGGGCCTCATGGGAGTTGCAGTCAGATCACTCCCTCTACTTCACAGACTAGACAAATGTTGGGTATTACATATCTGTTGCCAGACTGCATTTAGGCTGCAGCATACACTTACATGTTGAGACATACCATGAGTCCTTGGATTCATTTTTTGTTTTTAAATACTTACAGGCACCATTCCAACTTATAGCATGTTATAGGCCTTGGTAGCTGTGATGTATGGTCCAACAATACACATTGACAGTCTTACATCTCAGAAACTCAGGGTATAGAATGTTGGTAAAGTCAATGAGCAACACGCTGGCAAAAGCTAAGCTGTGAACATGCAAGACATTGCAATTTTGCAACATTTTTTGTGGTGCAACTTATCCGACTTCACTTCCCCAGTTATTCCTGCCAAGACCACAGAATGCAGGATGGCCAGTACTGTCTACTGCCACTGAAAGAGTTGTAGTGGGGCACTGGGAGAGCTACTTTCAGTCTTGTCGAACTCCACTTGTTGCCTGGAGGCCAGGGAATGCACCTTGTTCCTCAGGTAGTTCCACCTTTTTCATATGTCCTCCTTTGTGTGCAGGGTGGTGCCTACAGCATTCGCTCTGCCAACAATCCCTTGCCACAGTTCCTTTTTCCTACTGAGAGTATTGTGCTGGATTTCGGCTTCAAACAATTGTGGCTCTACTCTTCTGATTTCATCCACCATGACTCTCAACTCATCCTCGGGGAAACCGGGATTTTTGAGACATGACATGGTGGGGAATTAAAGTGAGTGACTGGGATTTACTTACAAAAGGAAAGTGATGTGGGGAGTAAATGGAGAAAAGTATGTGAAAGGGGTTTAGGGATGATGGAAAAAAGGGGTGCCTTATTTCTCTATACAAAATCAAACCTTTGGTTGCAGTAGATATGCAAAAGATCATGGTCTGTGAAGGGGTGTGTTTTATAGTGTGATTTGCAGGTGTATCCACTGGGCCCATTATTGCCAGCTGTGTTGTTTTTGAATTCATCCAATGGGCACTTGTCTGTTCCTTTGCTGAATGCGACCGCCATTGGCTATCCAATGCACAGGGACCGCCATGTGGACTGTGTGTTTGTAATTGGCTTGACATTTGGGAGTGGTGCTGATGGCACCGGAGTATGGACTGACAAGATAACAGATCGCCGCATCCCTGGAGGTCAGCACCTTTGCTTGGCGGGTGTTGGTTCTGCATGTATACATCATAATACAGCAGTCTGGGGACCACCACCACAGTGGTCTTTTTGGGACCACTGCCTTGCCGGTCTGGCAGTCTGACCGCCAAACTCGTAATCAGGCCACTAGTGAAAGACCCTGAGGAACACTGCAGGTGACAAGATAGAGGAAGAGCAAAAGCAGGGAAGTGAATAAAACTGGATCCTTTTAGATGAGGAGCGCAGCCAACTGAGGGCTTTTTGTTATTTATAAGACAGGTAACAATGTGCTGAAAATGAATCAAATGTGCTGTGATTTTTTTAAAATATCGCATCCTTATTATTCTGAAAAGAAACTGATATAAAAGAACTACTTTATCTCATCAACAAATGTATCTTTTAAATGTTAATCAATCTGTGTGTAACAATAAAGTTATCATCATACTCTTGTTATAATCGTTCACAACAGTTGTTAACACGAATCCTCGTATAGGAGAAATAATAAATGGCATTTACTCTGAAGCATTGCCTTTAGATTGCTAGTGCACATTGTTCATATTTCTATAACAACGCCATTCACAATTATTACATATTTAGAATATTAATTATCGCTGTATTATCTCTGGCATTTACTTTTGGATAGTAGCCTCAGGATCGTTGACACCTTTTGAATCAAGGTACTAGCTGTAGCGGTGTGTAACTTACTCTACTGTTGGTTGATTGTGGGACTCAATTGTGCCATTGAGGTGTTCTCAGCGTTCTAGATCCATTGATGGCCCTATTAGCGAGCGTTTTGCTTTGAGAATTGGAATTTGTTGCCTGTAGAGCCACTCTCATGTGTGAAGCACATTTCTGTCTTTCTTGAAATTCCTTGAGTACTTAAAACAGTTGAATATACACAACTGAAATTTCCTACATACAATAGTGACCTCTGATTAAGGAGCTTCAATCTGAAAGAATGCCTTGATGCAAGAAGCTGGGCTGGACTCAACTAGCAATTTGGACACTTGAATCTTAGGTCCAGATTTAAGAGGGTCTAGCTCCTCCTTGCACCACATTTGTGTTACATTTTATGACGCTATTGTGGTCCAAAGTGGCCAAATTCACTGTGCATTATTTACGAACCCCTTGTGCCACATTATGCCAACGCCAGGCATAAAGTATGCACACAAAAATGGATATAACGCTTGATTTCTAATATGAACACAACATCACTTCAATGTTGATTGCTATGCATATAGTGGAAAGGTGGGGGATGAGAAGAGGAACTTATACATGGTTACAGTTCGTATTGTGTGATTTAAAATCAAATCATGTTTACCTAAATAAGAAGAATCGTTCATGTGTCTAGAAAACAGAGCCCTTTCTGGAGGAATTTATTTTTCTGTCTTTCAACAAGAAAATGCCTGAAAGAATCCTAGTTGAAATTAAATGATTTCCCCATACAGTATAACAGTGAATTAATTGGAATGTGTCTGTGTATTTAAAAGATAAGACGTTTTAACCATATAAATACACAATTCCAACAAACTACTTAAAATTGTGATATTTTTAGGAATAATTGTACACCTTTTTTAACTGATACACTTTATCCACTAAAGTTAAAATTCTGTATTTCATCACGACGATCTTGAAGGTAAGAACCGCGGCTATCAATAATGCATATATCCTATCTGTCAAACTTGTCACACAAAGTATCACTGCAGAATGGCAACTAGCAGACGTTTGTCAAAATGTTATTTTTTTTTCTCTTATAAATAAATAAATAAATGAGCCTAATGTGAATTTCAAAGGACTATAGGAATCAAAAGCTCACAGGTTTTAATAGGCAGGCAAGGTAATGAGAAATGGCATTTTGCTGTGTTTGTGATGCAAATCGCACAACACACTACAGACCAGCGAACTGTTGAAGGTCATAAAAGTGCCAGTGGTTGGAATTTCGTTTTTCTTCCACTATTGGTTGTTATAGACATGAAACTTAGCATCCACATGTGCCAGTTACTCAACACCGGAGAGATTGCATGCGAAAGGATGTCTGAAATGTAAATGGAAATAAAGTGGTAATTTGTACATAAAATAGTAGGAAAATGTTGTACCACCATACTGTTTTGAACTTGGATGCAAGAACTCACTGTCACCAATTCCTTCTGTCCCTCTCTCTCTCACCGAATTGTCGAATATAATGTTCACATGGCATTATGTTTTACAATATTTTTTCCTCGAACATTTGCTTATTGAAGTTTTACTAAAGTGGCATTAGGTCATAGGAGGATAGGCGGCGCTCTTGTTTCCAAAGATAATGCTGATTTCTATTTCTTAACCGGCTTTATCCATTATTAATTGCAGTTCTTCATATAGCATGTTTGAAACATATGTTGGGAATTCTATATTGTTCTTTAGAAAAAAAAGATTAATGAACTATGTCATAGCAAAGAGCAATATGTGAACGTGTTCTGTGAGAAACATTCGTAACAGAATTTAATTTAAGCACATTTGTGCAGCCTAGCTCTACACATCATTTAAATATGATGCATGAATCACAAACTCAAAAACAGAAAAGCAACCTCAAAAGGTGAAAAAAATGAAAAACGTCTGCGGAGCGAAACAGAAATGCCTAAGGCACTGACAATGCATTTTTGAGGCAATTTGAGTGCACCCGTGCTTAGGTGTCAGTTCCGCAGCTCTAGAATCAACAATAATGGGGCTATTGTTAATTCTGTGGGTGTTGAATTAGGAACCCCTTAAAAAAATGAAGATTTACTGAGTAGGTCTGTGCTTCAGTGTCAGGTTTGCCTGGTCATTGTTCGTTGTAGCCAGCAGTTTTCATTGGAGAGTCTGGCAACTTCCAGCACAGGAAATGTGCGGGAGAAGCATGACAGGTGTTTTGGTTCGGCCCCATCAGAAAGTCCGTTGCCCTCGTTTTGTGGCTCATAGAGTATCATTGTAGAAGATGAAGCAAAACTGGTGAAAAGTTCGTGAAATTCTGAACTTTAGATTGGTCAGTGTGATAGAGGCAGGGACGGCTTCAGGGCAGTGCGACTGGTGCTGCCAGGTGCTGCCAGGTGCTGACCTCAGGGGGGTATGCTCTGAAACCAGTCCCAAGATGCTTGTTTATGGTCCAGGGAGGAGATCTAAACTGATGTACTAAAGTAAAACGCTCCCTCATGTTGAAAGTATACAAGAGGCTTTTAACACTTTGAGAATTGGCATATTTAAACGTGCTTCCTTTGTGTGCTTTTAACATGAAGGAGTTTTTTTGCTTTAGTTCATCAGTTAATATAACTACACTGAGAGGTATTAATTAAAAGTGTTAATAAATACCTCTAAGTATAGTGATATGAATGGTTGTACTAAATAAAGTGAAACACTCCCGCACAATAAAAGTGCACAAAGGTAGCACTTTAAATACCAAATATTACATGCTCTAAACACATACTCTGTGCCTATTAAAGAATAGGCAGTGTATCCGTTTACAGCATGCATGTGGCTTGAGGTCAGAGTCTCATGATTCAGTGACCTCGAGTCAAAAGCCCTCAGTCTGAAGCAAAACCCTTTCCCAACACTTCACGGATGACGAGTTTTGGAAGGGTGTTGCCTACAGTCTGTGAAATGATTGAAAGGCAGTCTCATGAATACAGGGCTTGTGCCCTAAACACCCGGGAGTGCTTGCAAATATGACGCTGATAGTGTCATGAATGGGGGGGGCTCTCTTCAGACCCCTGAAAATTGCATGCCAGGGCTAGCACTAGGTCAGCCCTCAACCTGCTTAAGTATTGCATTAAAAAAAAAAACCTGTGTTGCACATGCTCAATAGAGCATGTGTTCCTCACAGTAATGTCTGGCTGTCTGACTCATGTCTCAGCAAGAACAAGAGGCAGCCAGACACAGAGGGAACACCATGGCATGGGCTTAAATCCCTGTTTTTTTAATGACAAAACAACTTATGTGGATAGTAACTGTTCTTGGCAATTACCATCCACATAACTAGGAAATTGATGTGGGTGGTGCTCTGTTGCCCTCTAGTGGCAGTGGCTGCTGCAAATAGGCATTGTGGACTGGGACTTAGGTGTGATTTCATGCCAACTGCGATGAACATGGGTCAGATATGTCAACCAGGTTTGACCATGTCAGAGGTTTTACCTTGGGACTTCAACAGGGAAAGCAGGGAGGCTGTATCTGAGGAAGGATCCATGACGTCAGATAGACGCTGAACAAGATGAAGCCACTGATTTTGATAGGAAAAGCTCTGACTGGAATATATTAATTTCTCGCCCAAAGAGTCCTCTTACTGACCTGAAACTTTTGGCACCCTCACCCAATCCAAAGTGTTACCTTCAGACCTAGGGACCGATTTAGATATTGGCGGGCAAGTTAGTCGGTCACAACAGTGTCAGATATCATGTCTGTCAAAATCCAAATCCCATAGAATATAATGGGATTTAGATTTCGGCAGACAAGATATCCATCACTGTTGTGGTCAGAGTAATTCATCCTTCAATATATAAATCAGGCCCTTATTTTCTTATTCGGGGCTCAGAATCTGGCAATGGGGCAAGTCTGCAAGCTATCACAAATGTGGGCTCCGTGAGGCCAGATACCTTCTCGCCAAGGTCCCACTAAAACAGATTTTCTGCTGCGGAGACACTCAGGGGGTGATTCTGACCGCGGCGGACGGCGGTCGCCGCCCGCCAAGCGGTTCCCGCTGAAAGACCGCGGCGGTCATTCTGGCTTTCCCACTGGGCTGGCGGGCGACCGCCGAAAGTCCGCCCGCCAGCCCAGCGGGAAACACCCTTCCCACGAGGACGCCGGCTCAGAATGGAGCCGGCGGAGTGGGAAGGTGCGACGGGTGCAGTTGCACCCGTCGCGAATTTCAGTGTCTGCAAAGCAGACACTGAAATTCTTCGTGGGGACCTCTTACGGGGGCCCCTGCAGTGCCCATGCCATTGGCATGGGCACTGCAGGGGCCCCCAGGGGCCCCGCGGCACCCCCTACCGCCATCCTGTTCCTGGCGGGAGACCCGCCAGGAACAGGATGGCGGTAGGGGGTGTCAGAATCCCCATGGCTACCGCCGACCTCCGCCATGGCGGTAATTACCGCCAGGGTCAGAATGACCCCCTCAGAGCGGGGGAAACCTGTTTCTTCAGCCTAGTTTTTCAGGGGTGATGAGAAAAGTCCAAAAAGGTACGGCCAAGGATCCCAGGATGTCTGGAACAGCACTGGGGGCCAGGACTCACTGCAGCAGAGACCACAAGGAGGATTCAGGTTTGGTGCAGTTGGTACTGGTCAGCTTGGCAGTTCAGGAGTCAGGCCATTTGCAGTTTGTTGCACCCTCAAGTATACACAGGAGGTCAGTCAACTGACACTTGGAGTCTACTTATTTGTCTGAGGTACAAATGGGAGCAGGACCAGCCACTTAAGTCTTGGCACATGTCTCAAATAGCAGCTGCAGTCCCTCTTCTGTTTTTCTAAAGGTCTAAAGTGTATGAAAAAGGTGTCTTTGGCTACCACATTTATACTTTGCACTAGCTTGTTCGTGAAGGTTAATCCTGCCCCCTCCCTAACTGTAATAGTAAAACGTCCCTGGGATAACCCAAACAACTTTGCAGCAGATCCTATCTGCGTTACTTTAAACAATCCCACAGTAACCATCACCCTCTAAACCCAAGAAGTAGGACCCATTTATCCCTTTGTTTCTCTGACCACTAGAGGTGTGGCCAGGTTAATAATCAGCCCCTCCTCTGTGGCCACTCTAAACCAATTATGGGTGCATCTTTCCTTCCTCTAGGTTTGTTGCCTGCTGGACTGGGAAGACAAAGGAAGGGGCCTGTTCAGGTGCCATGTGGCATCCACCTGTTATAAGGGAGGTCCAATTTTAAGTAAATTAAACATCTGGTCACAGTCCAGCTAGTCTACCTGAAAGGGAACAAAAATACCTCCTTTAGGAAATTGGGTTGATTGGGGGATGGAGGCCCCACTTAGACAACATTGCACTGCTTGTTAGGGTGAACCATAAAATTCATTAAATTATTCTTAAATCTCGCTTAGCTTGGCGCAAGGCAGTCATGCTTAACTTAGAGGCAAAGTGTAAAGGATTTGTGCAGCACACAAACAGTAATAAAGTAAACCATGAGCAGTAAAATCCCAAACCAATTTAGAAAAAATAGGGTAAATAGTAATAAATTAGATTAATAAATAAAATGATGAACAAAATTCAATAATTAGAGCAGGAGGTATTTAATTTTTAGGGAGATGTAGGACCTAAAAGCACAAAGCACCATTCACGTTCATCTGGTCATGCTAGACCGGGGAAAAGTCACAACTTCAGGAAGACTATGATAGAGTGCTAAGGGGACAAAGGGAGCAAGTTAGTCACACTGAAAAAGTTACCTTCTCAAAGTTTGGTGCACGGAGTTCTGTTCACGGTGGAGGGGGCTGCAAGGAGAGAGTTTGTAGCTGGTCATCACTGTAGCATGAAGAGCAGGTTAGGAGGTTCAGGCTGTTGTCACTGTAGCTCTAAGAGCCAAGCAGGTGCCATGGAATGGTCATTGCTATAGCTTTGTATTGGCAACCAGCAAGTCCATTGGTGACCCTTTGGATCAGCAGGAAATTGTTAAACCTTGGAAGATCTCATTACCACCCCTCTTTCCAATATAGAAAATAAGGTAGCTTAGACAGCAGAAACAAATAGTGCTGGTATGCACTTTCCTAGATTCCAAATCACAGAAAAAATACAAAATTGTAATGCAGAATATTCAAATCCAAAACATGTTGGAAAAAGTGTAGAAGTTATATCGATTTAACAAAAAGGAAATTCATGGATGTGTTAGCAATATGTGGAAAGAATCAATAGTTAGGATCCACTGACCCATTTTCACTTTAGCGGTCCTCATGAGTATAAAGAGGGAGCGCCAGACATGAAGCATTTTCTTTCAGATTCACTCACAACATACATTAATGTAGATATGACTTTAAAGGCATAGAATGCCCATTAATATCCAATGTAAAAATCTTTAAATTCCTAAAATGTACTTTCGTCAAGTCATCAGTGTTGTAGGCACACAGGGCAGGTATCTAATAAATAAAAAGCTGCACACTATATATTTAAAAGGTGTGCTCTCAGAGTGACGGAAGACCTAAAATCTATTTCACTGTTTAGGTACAGTCACATATTTCACTAGATAGTCCACCAAATTAATTAAATATTTCTTTTTATAATACTGCATGACAAAATAGTAGGTCTGGGTGAAATTGAAATTGCGCTGCCATAATAAATGTAATTCCCAAATTCCAAATTTCCAAAATGCCACCATTATGTCAATTTACATATTTAACACCATTCATACTAAGAAATTACCTTGAATGTGCCATTCACTGCAAAAATGTACAGCAAATTCACAAGAACAACTTAATGTGAGTTTCTGATCTTCACAGTGCTTTAGATGTGTTGTTCTTTGTAAGTGTGAAATGCATCCTTACATCAAAAATGTAATGCTCAAATATAATTGAAAATGCTGGATTTGCATTTAATAAATTACCCAGAATTTCACATAATTTTGACAAATGTTTGCATAATTCCACAAAATCATATTACATGAATTTCATACACCCCTACAAAATTGCAGCAAATTCAATCAGTTATTTATTTAATTAATTTTAAAAATCTGATTAAATAGTGAAATCAGATTTTTGGAATCTTTAGTAGAAAAGTGTCATTCATCACAACTCCAGAGCCAGAATGTGCATCCTTGGCTGGGCAAATGAACCACAATCGTGTGCTACTGAGCCCAGGAAAGACAAGGGTTGTTAACGCAAGACCAGTTAGTAAGGATTATCTTTTGTTGGGAATGCTACTGCCATTCCTTGGGCAAATGCCCGTAAAATGTATTAGTGCATGACCAAGTAAAATATGTGCATATCCCTGCACTTGACTATTCCAGGAATAAACCAGTTCAACCATCCCCTAATATCGGGGCCAGAATGTTTTCAAGCAAGCACACAGGCAATATGCCAAAATAGAACTTGTAACTTTGATGCAGCCCCCAAATATTTGCCAGCATGTGTGACATTGTGCCAAAATGGAACTTGTAACTCAAGTGCAGCTTGCAGCCTCTGTGCGAGATCTGATAAAATCTTGTGAGACACGAGTTGTTCTTTGGACACAATTGGGTGTGGCTGACTATTTAAGCTCCACCCATCCACATATGAGCACTTACTATTCAGAACCTTATCTGAGGGAGAACTCTGCTGGTGCTCACTGTTCTGCAACCGTGTGGTTCTTCATCATTGGCTACCTAGGAAAAGAAAAGAAAACTGAGGGAACACATTTGGAATTTTAAAAGGTGATAACACATTGGTGCTTGTTATTTAAAGACTCACCTGGTTATTCTTGAGATGCTGCATGTTCTTGTGTTGCTGCTTTTGCAAAAGAGACATAGAGGTCAACACTATGTTACAAGTAGCAAATATTAGATACAGCTAACTCACTACAGTGTCTCCACTTCTTCAAAAAAGACAAGAGGTTTAAAATATTGTTACAAGTTACATTTGCCTGATACAGCAAACTTGCTAAGTCTTGTGTTTGTTTTGCAGTGATCAATATGAACTTTGTGATGCAAAATCGATCATATTGGTTACAATTCTAGATCCATTGTTTGCTACAATACAATTGTGAATTATAATTTGTCATTGTACGATACTCCTGAGGTAAGGAGTGAAGAAAGACTTGTTTGTAAGAGAGTACCACACAGACAATATTCACTCCCCAAAGAAGAAGTTGAAAAGCAGTTTCACTAGCAATCCGATTTCTTTCTGTCAAAGAGCCCTAAGAAATGAGAGAGTATAAAAATATAATCTGTTTAGAATTAGCAACAGAGAGTGGGGTAGTCCATTATCCTACACAATGGGGAAGAAGGTACTCAAAGCTAATAGCAGACTTTAGCATCATCCATCCAAACCACAGCTCGGAATCTGAAATCCAGGAGCAAAATTAAGAAGAGGCTATGTCTGTGAAGAGAATCCCTTTCTCTTGTCCCCCCTACAAATTCTCAAATCCTCTGGATTGCCTCATTTTGGGAGTACAGGAATTTGCTAGTAAAATTGGGATCTAATGTCTCAGAGAATCATTTTGCTCCTATGGGATCAGCAAAAATACAGGTTAGTGCTGGCTGGATTACCTAATAGAATTTGGAAGTGTACAGGGACACCTTGCCGAAAAGATAGACAGGCTTTATTACTGCCTCTATTGTCTTAAGGATGCCTGGGAGGGTTTCTCCTATTAATTCCCTTGACCATGCGAGTCTGCCAGATTCCATCCATGGTGGGGAAGAGAATTAGCTTGGACCTTATCAGGTGGGAAGGGTGCTGATCTAAGTAGAGGTGTAGCCAAGGACCGGAATGAAGGTGTGCCTGCTGTAGATGGGTTCTGCCACTTTGAAGAGTCCCTGGCTAATTTTATAATATGTTAAAGAGCATGTGCTGCAAAATTAGGTGGGGCTACAAGAAAACAGTCTACATTGGATGGTGACATTTCTCTAATTAGTGCACAGGATAAACCAACTCCTCAACCGCAATCTCCTCAAAACCTTCCTGGTCGTAGGAAAACTACACCTGAAGAAGGCATCAGTGCTGAAAGGAATAAGACTTCTGTCTACTGATTCACTGATTTTAATTCCTGATGAAGGAGGGGGATTCACTCCAAAACTCCTGATGGCAACATGACCCAGATGGTAGCCCTTCTGTTTGACTGCTTGATTTACACAAAAAGCAGAATGTCTCCTGACTCTATGATGGCCCAGTAGACCAAAGAGGCCTGAATCCTGCAAGAGAGCTGACTGACTGGACAATTGGTACCTAGATACCTGACCTGAAGAGTTAGCAGCTGCAGGACAGACCAGAAGGAATTTTCCAAGCTCTGGCAGAAAAGTGGAACTTGGTACTTTTTTCCACCTCCAGAGGACCAGGACAAAGTGCTGAGGCTGGGCCAAGAAGAATAAACACAATGTGGGCTAGAAAACTAAGTTTGTCCTGCTTGCAGCTTTTATATAAGCTGAAAACAGGTTCAATGAGACTTCACACTAAAGGTATTCAGCTCCCTGGCATCATACCAGTCTACAGCTGTAAACCTTCTGTAGGAGATTTACTAAAGAGGTTAATTAGGAAGAAATACCCTGAAACAAAGATGAAGTGAGGTGATAACCATATAAATCCACTGAAATGCAGCTTTGTACCAATCAGTTCTTTTCGTGTGAAAACCACCAGCTCCAATAACGAAACAGCATACTTTGGAGGGATCCTCGCTGGAAAACTGCTTAGATCTTGCCCCGCTGGAATATTTTGACTTCCATTTCAGAAACTAAGGGCCTGATTTAGATCTTGGCGCAGGGGAATACTTTGTCTCAAACATGACATATATTCCGTCCACCATATTTAGATCCCATTATATCCTTTGTGGATGGTAAAACGGCAGATAGGATATCCATCATGTTTATGAAGGAGTATTCCATATACAGAGATCTAAATCAGTGCAACATCTAAACTTATAAACTCTGGGCTGGACAACCCACTTGGTGTAATCAAAATCCACTCCATTGCAATCAGACTGAAATTGCATTCCATGCAGGGGTGGCATCCTGATGTTTGACAGCTGCCTGACTGTTCAGGACTTCCTTGGGGTCAGGTGAAGCCTTAACAGTGCCAAATTTGGGCTTCTCTCTTACTGGGACAGAATAATCTTGGCTCACTGGAACTTTCTTTAAGAATGAATTACCTTTCCTTTTCTTTTTCCCTTTCTTTTGAGAACCCGGTCTCTTAACTGTAGGGACTGGCTCCCCAAGATCTTCGGGTGGGGGGCACCGTTGGAGACCGCCCCATCTTGGATCAGACCAACCTTTGGGAGATCATTTCCTAGAATACAGTCTAAGGAGAGGTCATCACTGACTACCACCTTATACCCTCCCTTTCCTGGTGCATTATGGCTTGAGGTTTGGTTGTGACCTCATCTGGGGCTATCCTTACCCTCCTTGTTTCTCCTGGCATATATTGGTCTGGGGTGACCAACCTGTCACTCACCATGGTGTGAATGGCACAGGTGGGTCCAAGGCCAGTGGTAGGGATCCCATTAATCTGAATGGAGTAGAAGTGCCTACTCCCAGCCCCAGGGTTCACTAGCTTACCATCTGGGCCTGTCTCCCAGCACAATGCTATGAGGATTGCCTAATCTGAGGAGTCCTCCTCTATGGCTACACTGAATAGTCCAATGCTAACCACTGTCCTTGGACAGGTTTGGTCATCCCTGAAGTGACCTGTCTGCTGACAGACCAAACACACCATGTTTTTCAAGGACTTTTTAAGCCTTGGGTCTCCCTGCTTATGAGAACTGGGGTGGGATTTACACTTCTCCTATTTAGAGCTCTGGGGTACTGAGGGAGTCTCTGTGGTGGGCTATATCACTTCTTAGTTTTCTGTGGGCCTAACTCCCCCCTTCTTGTAGTCTCCGCCCTGGTGCTGATTGAAGACCTGGGTTCTCATCTGCTCATCAGCTGTCTCCCCCAGTTCCCTGGGTTCAGACAACTTTGAATCCACTGGATACTGGTGTAACTTCTCCTGTTTACAATGAGTCACGACGTACTCTTTAAGAATTACATCATACAGCCCCTCATAAGTACTCACTTGGTTACCTTGAATCCAGCCCTCTAGGGCCTTCCCTGAGACATCTACAAAGTCCACCCACGACTGTGTGTGTATACCTTCTGGGTGTCCCTGAACTTCACCCTGTACTGTTCAAGGGTGAGACCAAATTTTCTGACTAGGCATTTTCTCACATGTGGGTAGGATTCTGCCTCATCCCTCTCTAGGATCAGGAGCCTATCCCTTCCAGCTACTGGAATCAAATCCCATAGGAGTGAACCCCAATACTTAAAGTGATTCCTTCTCATCTTAAGGGCCCTTCCAAATGCAGCCAGCAATTTGTTAATGCCATCTCCATCTACTTACATGGGAACTATTTTGGGAAGCCTGTGTTCAAATCCACAACACCTGGACATCTCAGTACCTTCCTCTTTGCTGCTGCCACCATTCCTTCTCTCTTCTTCCTTTGCCTCCTTCTTCTTCTCTAGTTCCTGTTTCTCCTTTTCTATAGCTAGGGCTGCTAACTGAGCCTGACGCTGTCTCTCCTCAATGGACAGCTCTGGTTCTTCTGTGTGGAAGCCTCCCCTCCATCCTCTAACTGGAAGTGTGAACCGGGTATTAGAATTAATGGACATATTGTCATCATCCTCTTCCTCCAGGGGGTGGTCTTTGGAGGTGTCATCCTCCCCTATCAATCTCTGGAGGTATCTGTGCCCATGCCTTAAGGAACTTAATAAGTTCTGCTTTCCTAATTTTATTAGCAGCAGGTAGTCCCCTAGTCCTACACTGGACTCCAAGCTCACCCACTGTGAGTTTGGATAGGTTAGCCAATCCAGCTCCATGGTATCCCTAGTTTTGGATCACTACAAAGCTTTGGTATCAATTGAGCACAGGAACAATTTAGAAAAAATGAATGTTGGAAAGTGGGTTATTAGTACTGATAAGTAGGCTCCTACCACTAGTAATAAGGCCACAATCTCAATATAAGGTTCAGTCAGGGTCTCCTTAAATCAATCCCTTGCTCAACTCCTGGTAGATGGCAATGAGCAGGCAAGCTTAACTTAGGAGACAGGTATGTAAAGCATTAAAAAAAAATACATTAAATAAGGAAGACACAACACACAATACAAAATTAACACTAATTTATAATAATAGTTCATATTTTTATCTTTCAAATGACACCTAAGCTAAATAACTCCATTGTGTGGGACCAGATATGTGAATTTATAAAGAATAAATAAAAAATGTGCTTTCTAGTACCTAAACACCAATAGCGCTAACCAGGGAAATCTGGTCACACTTGACTGGAACCAAGTCACAATTTGAGGAAGAATGCAATGGAGTCCTACTCAGATACACTAAGGGAAGGCCTCAGATAAAGTTTTACCTATAGACAGTTGTTTTTCTGGAGCTTTTTCTCTCATCGGGCGAGGCTCCTTGTCAGGTTGTGATTTAGTGTGACATTGTTGACTTGTCTCAACGCGGGCTCTCAGTCAATTCCTAGAAGTCTTGTCGACGGGGAAAAGCTCTGGAGCTTCAGCAGGATGAGCCTGAAATTCAGGCCGGGTCACAGTTCGATATTAGTGGCTTGACTCTCGCCAACGAGTCGGTGACCTTAAGGAGCTTTTTTCCAAAAGTTCTCCAATCTTCTCCAAAATTCTGTATCTCTTTCCAGAAGTCCTACTTTCCATCTCCAGTGGTCCACAACACCAGTGCAAGGGTCTAGAAGATTTGAGATGGTCCTTGAGATGTTGGGACTGTGTTTCCCGGAATGCACCTGGCAAATCCCTAAAAGTTCCGCTGAATGTGGTCAGCCGGGTCCTCCTTGGTAAGGATGTTGCAGGTGAAGCTCTTTTAACCTGTTCTCTCTTGAAGCCAGTCAAGGTACTTAAAGCTGTAGTTCCTCAGTGTGCCACAGGTGCAATCATGTAGAATTCTGTCCTTTGGGTTGCAAATCAAGGCTCTAGCAGGGCAGTCCTTCATCTCCTTGTAGTTCAGGCAGTGTTCTGAGTTGCTGGGCAACTCTCCCATATTTATCCAGTGTCCTTGGGCTGGCAAGCAGGGTGGCACACCTGACCAATGATCTGCAGGGTGCCAAACTCTGGGGTTACCACCTGTGAATTGGGACAAAAATCTATCCCAGAAAGCAATTTTCTTTCAAAATCCAAGATGGAGAAAATCTCTCCTTGAGGTCAGAATCGGGCTAGGCCATCCCACTGTTGTTGCTTATTTCCCTAAATACTCCCTCTCCCTTCTTTCTGCTAATGTCATTACTGGGACTCCCATCTAGCTGGAGTGACAGGAAGAGGGGGTGAGCTTTTGTCCTGTCCTAAGTGTCACTTTCCCTTTTAAGACCAGTTGTCGTACAAAAAAGACAGTTCTATAACTTATTTTCTGTGATAGTTATAATAAATCTAACTGCCAATAATGGACAATGTATCCCATTTCTAGTGAAAGTTATACTTTAATAAAGTTTCCTAATGTTAGCCTATGGAGCTACTGTACTACAATGGGGACAAATCAAAATGGCAGTTTTTCCCACACCAGGGCCTATAGAAAACCTTTTATGATGACCCTGCTTCTAGTTACAAGGCATCCTACCCCTGGGCCACATGAAGGAGACCATTAAGAGTGACTTCTATGTACAAATACAGTAGCTTGAGACTTTGGAAGTACTTTTAATTCCAAAGTTGAATTCGCGTATAATTCACATTTGAAAGCAGCTTTAAAGGCAGTGCAAACCTAAGTGTATTAAATCAACTGGGCCTAAAACCCTCCCTGCCTTATTATATACTAGGGACTTATAGGTAGATTTTCAGGCCAATTACAACTGTGCCTAATTTCCATAGACTTTTAATTAGAGCACAGGCCCAGAGTCTGGTTAGCAAAGCCCAGGTTACTCTCAGAGTCAGAAAATGAGTACAAGTTACAAATGGGGGCAAAACACGGGGGGGAAACTGCAAAAAGACCTGGTTTCTCACACCAATAATGTGGTTTCAAGGATGCATGAGTTTATTTCTCTGGAGGCATCAGGGATGTTTATTTTGCAAAGATGCAATTTGATGATTTTTAAAACAAATTACAATAATGTTCAACATTGTATTGAAATGAATACAACTAATTGCTGCAAACATTGCCCTTGACCCACTGGAATATTATGTATCCTATTTCAAAGAGTAAGAACATGATTTTGAGTTTATTGGACTGGTTACTTCATGATAAATGTGACAACCTGTCATCCTGATAAAAAAAGCATTTTTGTCAATCAAATTCTAAATTAACAGAGGTGCTCTCTGAATGTTCTTTCAACCTAACCAGGTTTTGTTTATTATGTTTGTGGGGGTCATCCCTTCCTAGTTAAAACTAGCCCAGTTTCTTGCAGTAGAGATGCTGGGAGGGTTATATTATACTGTTTGGCTCAGCATCTACTGGTGTTTGGTGAAGAGTGAAAAATCATGAAAGCGCAAACGTGAGGTATTTGCAATTATATCTCTTAATCATGTCAAAAGAAGTTAAAATACAGGTATGATGAAGCTGTGATTTTAATGCAGACCCTGAGGAGTATTGGGAGCCTTCAGAAGTATGAGAGCCTGCACCTCTACTGAGCCCTCGAAGTGAGGTCTTTGAGGAAGAGTGTAAATAGGATTAAGAACTGCGTGTTTGTAAATCAAGAACATTCATTTAAATTCAATTAGAGTCAATATTGAGAGTTTGGGTTCTGTTTTCAAGATTTTATTAAATCATTAGTTCACCAACATCTTTAATAACAAATCATATAGCGTGTCCCATGAAAATCTAGTCCTTAATCTAAACTAGTTTCAGGGAAATTAAAGTTCAGTATAGCCCATAAAGAGCTCTTCTCACAGATGTGAAAGCATATAGTTTTCTAATAGAGAATCACATAGGAAAGAGACTGAGGATTTCAGTAGAATATCTCAGCAATAAGAACTGGAAGGATAAAGCTGATGTCAAAATTAATCCAAGACACATCAGCAAGGAGAATAAGAAAAAAATATGTTGGCGTCAAAGTGATCTCAAAGCCTCTCCACCAGTCTGTGTCTGCTTGTCTCTCAAATAGAAGGATCTAAGTGAAGGAGTCGAAAGAAAGTTCCTGAATTCCTCTCTATCTAGTCTGAAAACAAGCTTTTATGAGATTGTATACTGCAACAAATTTTTAAACTAAGTTAGAAAATCTTCAGCTCTGCCCAATCAGAGCTTGATGTCTTCGTGTCAACAGGACAGCTTCCATGAAAGTACCACCTTTTAACAAATAACATTCTAAACATACAAAATATTTACCTAGTCTCTGAAGTAGTGTGAAACACGCTGCTTTCTTTTCACCAAATTTTGTCTGTAAAGCAAAAACAGTCAAGGTAAGAGGGATACAAATATGAGATGATCTCATTTCTGTTCTCATACACTGTTCTGACAGAGCCTATTCATAAAGAAACAGTTCTTCAGATTAATCCAACATTTCAGTAATTCCTTTCATAGGTTAAACGGTCAGGCAACAAAGCTTTATCACTCTCTCTATTTCTTTACCTGTTAGCCTAAAACATTTGCATCATGAAATTTTATATTTATGACCATGACAAAGGTCAAAACCAACATAGAGGAAAGAAAGAAGGAAGGAAAGAAATAAGTACTTTTTTTCGTGCAAGCTTCAAACATAAAGTCACTTTTAAAATGCAATGTTCAGTTAAGTCCTACCAAACCCTTTCATACAGGTCAATAATATAATGATTTGATTCTTATACTAGACTCTCTACCAATTACCCATCTGATGGTTTAGAACAATCATACATTACATTCACAGAAGTGTTCATAGTTTACTTCCATATTTTACTAAATATCTACTTTTTCTCTTTACATTTTCTTTTTCCTTTTAGTCTATTATACTCTTTGTTAATGTGCTCACTCAATTCTACTGGCCTGATTGGCAGATAGGTTACTCTGTCACAACGGTGATGGACATACCCTCTGCCTAAATCTAAATCTCATATGAAATAATGTAATTTACATTTCAACTGACAGGATATCTGTCACTGTTGTGAAGAAGTAACATATCCACCAATATCTAAATCAGGCCCTAAATCTCTCTTCATCCTTTTCTCCATTTCTATATTTTTCTAATTTATTAACAACATATTTATAGCCTTATAAACTATTGGCTTAGATAGAAAATAGACAACTGCTATTGGTATAGGCACTAAAATGGCTTTGAGGCTTCTTCCTCCTGCTGCTTTTATCCAGTTGCCAATCACTGACATTCCTTTAGTAAATCCTTGTGTTATGCTGGTGGCTTTTAAGGGTTCTAAATCAATCTTTAAATCAGAAGTAGCCTTTGCATAATCTATAATCTTTTTCCTCTCATCTGGAATGTACGTACAACAATTTTCAATTTTCAGCATTTTGCAGACCCCCCCTTTCCGTGAGTAAAATGTGTAAAGCATATTTGTTTTGAAGTACCATTGATCGGAATGCTAATAATTCTGTGTTTTCAACTAATGAAGCTCCAGGAGTACGAGTTGCTAATTATTCTACACCAGTTGAAAGCTTTCTATTCTTTTCTTCATTGAATACTTCTCCTGCTGCTGGTATAATAGCTCCAAATATGCCGCCCACTAGTTGTGTTCCCTCATTTACACTGCATGAATTTCTACAAACAGGTGTCATTGTAAATGCATCAAGACTCTGTACATGACACAATTTTGGAAAATGCAAACCTAAGTAGCAAATACCTTCCCCATCAGCTGGGAATCTGAAAATGCCATTGTTACAAAAAATAAAATACACTATAGGTATACTTGGATCATCCTTCTGCAAAATTTGCCATGTTCCCCCTGACAATTCAAAAACACGTTCACAATTGCTTGTCCCTACTGGTGTCTTTTTTCCTTGAATTATTTCAAACCCATTTTCCCTTTCTGTCTCTAATCTGACTTCAATCACGGAACAGACATTTTCTTTCTCAACTCATCTTCTTCTCTGCTCCAAACACCCAATACATTGTTCAAGGCATCTCATCTTCCTGTTTATATGCATTTTGTGCAAACTCTGCATTTCTCTCCTTTAACACTGAATTAAAAGTGTTTTCTAATGGGTTCATTAAACAAGTTAGATTATATTCCTGAGCTTTAACAGTGTTAACAGGAAGAAACGGTCTAAAGTAATACCAAGCTGTCTCCATCTCTTTCACTCGTGGGTGTAAATCCATGCTTCTTATTAGTGGAACTTTCCAAAGGACTATTACAATGTTAGAAAGATAATATTCAAATTGTCCCTGTTTATATACTAAACTAAGCAATAGTCTGCATGATATAGTATAGCTAAGAGAAATGTAATGGTATGCTAGCATGTCATTAGAGGAAGAATGCATTTGTGCACATACATAGCAGTTCTTTGCATTAGTAGCTTATGTATACTCTTGTACTATTCTAGAATAAACAAGTGTTGAATAATCTTCATTCATGTAGTCTACAAAAGAAGCCTTTAACTCATCTTCACTAATGTCTGATCATGTTATTGAATGTAGTTTCAGATGTCTCTGTCTCTGGTGTGAAATGTATTAATAATAATGTTGCAACTGCTAATAAGACTATCAATGAAAGTATAATACCTAAAATAAACCTACATCTATTTTTGGTTAGGGCGCACATGTTTATCAGATTTAGTAAAAGCAAAATATGTGTAACAGCAAGGTTAATCTCTATATTTTACTGTGCAACATTTCTTGACTATCTTCTTCTTTTAAATAGTTTCTTGCAACTTAATTTACAACAATCTTAGTATGGTCTCTCTTCACCCAACTCTATGTTCTTCTAAATGTTACCTTACTCCTCTTCTTATGCCTCAGTCCTAGGTACTCTTCTTATCTAATCAAAGTTTTTTATTTCAAACAGTTCATTTAATGATTTTGCTTTGGATAATTTCAAGGAGGTTCAGTCAATTCTTTGTTCCAGTCTGGGAGATGTGAAATTGGGATGCTTGGCACTTGCTAAAGTAGTAGGTCCATTCTGCTGCTGAATATCTTCGACAAGGTACTCACTGGTATGGATCCAACTGATACCTTGATTTCAACTTCTCTTGATTTTACATTTTTTACCATTTAGCAATGTGGGCGTTTCTCATTGTCCTTGATTCAGAACTTGTTCCTTCTTCTGGATCTTCTTATTGTTCTGAGGATGTGTTAACTGTCACTTCAGCTTTAGTTTTAGCTTCTAAACTTTCTATGCCAAAAGATCCAGTGCCAATCTGTGAGATAGCCAACAACTGGATTTCTTCACCGGTCTGCAGATCTTCACCCCTTTCTTCTTGCTGGCTTTGAACATGAACTTGAATAGATTGTACAACTTGCAGTGGTACATTCAATAGTATTTTCAGTTTTGACTCATAGAACACTATTTCTTCATGAGGATCTCTTATCCTCTGGGTATGTGAAGCATGCTCCCAGTTTGGCACTCCAGCACACTTGACTGCTGTATTCATGATCAGGATTACTTCATAGGGACCTTTCCACCTTAGCTCTGGACAGGACTTTCTGACATGTTTCTTGATGAGCACCCAGTCACCAGTCACAAAGATGACAAGGAGTAATTTTCTTCATTGTAGCAATATCAACACCTTATTTGTTTTAATTGGAATGCCTTAAACTCTACCTTGTGTGACAACCATATCTCCTTGAACACCTTGCATTCCCGACTGAAATCCAGCTCCTTGCATTCCACTATTATTAGAAATTGAGGGGCACCTTTACAAGCCCCATGCACCGGGCATCAGTTTTTGTGCAGGATTGTTTTTGTGCTTGAAGGATTCCCTTCCTGTACCAAAACAATCCTGCCAACTATGCAGACACACTTGCACTATGAGGCAAGGGTACCTATGTTGATGCTAAGCAGAAATTAGCAAAAATCTTGTAAATTCTGTGAATTTTTACCCTTTTGAATTGGCATAGGGCAGCACAGTAGAAAGGCTTGCTGCTCTGCCCTACAGCTATTCCTTGTAAACATTCCCCTGGGTTTCTTGTTGGGAGAGGTATACACTTTCTCCAAGCAGGAACCACAATCCTAGGCAGGGTAAGTCAGATATGCACCATAAAGTTTAGTGTGCTCACCTTTGGCACAAAACAGGCAAGCTCAACTTAAGAGGCAATGTGTAAAGTGTTTGTGCAACACTTCAAACAGTAAAACAGTGAAGTCCCCACACAAAATTAATCTGCACCAAGTTAGGGAAATAGAACTTAATTTAATGAACAAATCAAGACCAAAACAACAGTGATAGAATTTTATAAAGAATATCTGCAAGTAAAGTGCTTAGAAGCTTGAAAGCGCCATCCAGGGCTATCTAGTCGTTCTACATCGGGTAAAATCAGAAAAGTCAAGCCGACCTCGATAGAGCATGGGTCTTATACAGGGACCAACCTTGTTCAGCTGAAAAACTATCTTTTGGATGGAGAATGCATCAACATCAGAGACGTGATGCGGGGAGCAGAGGAGAATATGAGCAAGTGATGCGTCAGTTCTGACTCACACATTTGGGGGATGTGTCATCGGAGAACACTTGGCAATGAAGGTGATGCATCATTGTTGAGCTCCGCAGCCGGTAATGTGAAAGGGATACATTGGTGCTAATGGCAATGCGTAATTTCCAAGCTGCTCAGTCGGCACTGGAATGTCCTCCTCCTGAGTGGCAGTAGGCCCAGAACTGTACTGATAGGGTCAGAAATTCAGGGCCTACCTTAGGGGTGACTTACATGTAATAAAAATATAGGTTTGGGCCTGGCAAGAGGGCACAATTGCCACGTCGAACTGGCAGTGTAAAACTGAACACACAGGCTCTGCAGTGGCAGACATTGGGCATATTTAAAGAGCTACTATAGTGGGTGGCACAATCAGTGCTACAGGCCCACTAGCAGCATTTAGTTTACTAGAGCATAGAGTTCTAAAGCCACCCTGGCAACAAAAACAAGGTCAGAAAAAGAGGAGGAAGAAGGCAAAAAGTTTGGGTGACTCTACAGAAAGGGCCATTTCCAACATGACCTCCTCTCCAGCCTAAGACCAGCGTAGACTAATCAGTACCTCAGTTGGCTTCCATGCTTAGGGCGATAGAACATGAACAATGGCCTACTCCTTCAGGGGCACTTGTCAGTTCCATATCTTTTGGAACTCAGTTGGACCCCTCTGTCTATATTCTCCTGAACCACTGTACTGACCCATGTGGAACCCTTCTTTTCATCTGTTGACCCCATCTGTACAGCACCTAACTTTGATTTGGCTCACAGATGTATCCCAGTAGGCAGACAGGACCACCATGGTCAACAAAGTGATGTGGCCCATTCCACCCCTTAGGTCTGACTTCTGTCCTCAACCCAAGAAAAACTGCCCACAAGAACAACAACCAACAGATGCCACTGATAGCTGTCACTGTCAACACTCAGGCCCCATGTCATTCAGGAGTCTCTGACCTCTGTGGCTTCTCAGAGTGGGGGGCAGTAACCCCATATGCCTTGCACCCTTTTTCCACACCACCTCCCAACAGTTCAGGTTTGGTGTCCTGGAACTGACCCTTCAACCTAAGCTCTGTAACCATCTGCTAAACATGTCCTTGTCAAGCCAGGTCTAACAGGGGAGTTCAACTACCCCCCAAGGAAAAAATGAATTCTGCATGTGTTATGCAAGAATCTGCCTGTCCCAGGTCTCCTTCCCTCGGTCCCTGTGACAGTGCAGAGAGCCCCCCCGGCCAGAAGTAGCCTCACCAGGTTCAGTCCCATGACCCACTGATCCTCCCACTACAAACTGTTTCCACCTCCCGCCTCTTCCTCTGGACCTCTGAACCTTCCACTGTGGAGTGGTACCCCCCAAAATAAGAACTGGTAGGGCACTTGTGGCAGCTGTCCTTCCCAGCTCTCCTAACACTGGGGGGCTCCCACTAGTGGATCGTCTCTGGTCTATCTCATCCCATTTTCTGAGGTCAGGCATCCAGTCTCTGGGTGTGTGGACACTTTTTTCAGCACTGGACATTCTATGTTCACTGCCACCATTCTTTCTATACCCTACTAGCTGTTTGGCTTTCAGGTCCAGCTTTCTCACATTCAGTCCAGCAAGATTTGTTTCTATGCCAAGATCTCTGCCTAGACCTTCTCAGCCTCAGCTGCCTCCATGGCAAGTCTCCTCTTGGCTATGGCTCTCTCAGCCTCTGCTCTTCTCTCTTCTGCAGCCAGTTGGGCCAGCTGCAGCCTCGTTTCCCTTCCTGCCAGTCTGTACTCAAGCTCCTCAAGGGACATGTTTTGGGGGGCACGTCTTCCTGAAATTTACCCAGCAAGGGACTCCCTCTCTGTGGGCTCCTCTTTTTCCGTTGGACCCTTTGCAAGGTAATTTCCTCCAGCTTTGCCTCATTCCCAGAGCTACTGTCCTCTTGGTCCTCTGAATCATCCAGGAGGTTCTAGGGTTTTAAGTTCTTTAGAATTCCAAAGTGGTCCTCGTTCTCAGAGTCACCTGTTGGAACCTCTAGTCAGCATGTTTCCTCATAAGCATACAGGGCTGTCTAAAGATCCTGCCTTGTGGATCTCCTCTTCACAGTCATCCCCCTCCCCTTGAAAAAATCCTTCAGCTCCTTGATAGTGTAGGATGATAGGCACATGGAATCCAGGGGCATCCTGATTCTGTCAAGATATCACTGGTGCAACAACAAAAAGAGTCCCAAGTTGTTGAGGGTGAAGCAGGAATAAAGTTTAGAAAAAAATACCAATTGAGAGAAAAAGGAAAAAAAATGGTGATGTTCTTAGATGTAGTTGGTAGTGCAAATCAAGTTACTGTAAGGTACTGCATAAACATATGTCCTATCCTCAATGCTGATCGCTAATGTTAGAAATTTGGACTCTAGTTGGCAGAGGCATGCACCCTATCCAAGGAGGTACCAAAATCCTAGTCATGGTAAATGAGACACACACTCTAAATTCACCTATGGTAGCTTGGCACAGAGCAGTCAGGCTTAAATCAATAGGGAATGAGTAAAGTATCTGTGAAACACTTAAATTACAGTAACACAGTGAAATACACCACACACTCACACCAGTTTAGAAAAATAGAGAATATTTATCTGAGTAAAGCAAGATCAAAACAACAAAAATACTATTAGCAGAATTTAAGACATGAATTTTTAAAGAATAACTTGCAATGTGGTACTTAAAAGTCAATAATGCTAAAAGGTTACTTGAGGTCCCGCTAGACCAGGGAAAATCCAAAAGTTCAGGCCGACAGTGATGGAGGACAGAATCGCTCCAGGAACCATGAAGAGCCCCCTGAAAAAGTACCTTGGAATGAATTTAATGAAAAAACTAAGGTTAAAGTGCCATTATAGTTTGGTGAAATTCATCAGTAAAACTTAACTGAGGTAACCATAACTTGTGTCCTAAAGTAACTGTCATGCCTCACCGTGCACAGTGAATGCACACACACACACACCCACACCCACACACACATATGTAAGTATTTATGTATGTAAGTATATATGTATGTATAGCTATTTCTATAACATTCACTTAAAAAAAAATCAAAGTGTACAGCGGCGCTATGGTTAGGCTCACATTTCAAACATACAAAACCATAGATATTCAGCAGTTATAATTGGAGTAATTTCAAGTAACTATAACATGTGCCTTAAGGTAACTATAACTCATGCCTCTGCCATGCACAGTTTTTTCATCAATATATTTACTGCAAATATTGCAGTGATATTATCAATGATGTCATGGATGATGTTGTGAATGATGTAATAAATGGGGTAGTTAGCAGTAAGTAGCAAGGGTGTGAGTTATAGTTACCTTAGGGCACAATTTATTGTTACTTGAAATAACCCTGCCCATAACTGCTAAATTCTATAATTTTGTACGCTTGAAATGTGAGCAACTATAACTATAACTATAACGTCCCTGTGACATTTGTTTTTTAAGTGAATTTCTATGCTTTTTCTTTAACTCTATTTCTCAACTATACCGACCCTGTAGCCTTTGTTTTTTGGGGGTTTTATAAAGGCAGAGCAAGAACTCTCCTCACAGCAACAGATGACAAGAAAGAACCCACTTGCCACAGTCACTACATGAGATACTGCGCGTGAAAAAAAGCAAGGATGCAAACACCTCCATCAAGGTTTACAGATAACTTTTTAAGGTGGAAATGCAGAGAAAAAACATTTGTTTTACCTTGACCATGCATAAGAAATTAGGATAATTAGTAATTTACAGAAAAGAAGTTTCAATGCGGGCACCTGTGTAGTTTATATATGTAAATGCTTCCTGTTGACTTTTAATTTCTGTGAAACCAGCATCGTGCCAGAACAAATTCTGCCCTGTGTATTTATCCAAGAAGAGGCCACCATTTTGTGCAGGATGTCTACCCAACTATAGTACTTTCTACTGGCTAATGAATACTAGCTTATTAGGTACATACATAGTGCATCTCCTACACTACAACTGTGAAGGATGCCAATGTAATGTCTCCAGTGACCTTGTGTGTCTAATTTTGCCATTGTAATTGTTCCTCAAGCGTCTTCATTAGATAACTGAACAGAAGACACACTTGGATGAGTAAGTGCTTTTTTCTTTACTGAATAAGTAATCATATTCCTCTGCATCAAAAACACGCCTCCAAAAACAAAGGGAAACACTCACGAGGGTCCTTTTAGTAAACTGTCCATCATCCTGGGAAAAAGGCACGGAGAAGTTGCATACCAAGAATATATATGGAGGTCCAAACAGGTAGGGCTTCCAGGCCATTTTACATACTTGAGGTTTTTAAAAAGGAAAAAACAATCTCTGATCTCAGTAGCAGATTACAAGAAAGAATCCACTCATCACAATCACTACATGAGATGTTGTGCTTGAAAAAAGCAAGGATGACAACACCTCCATCAGGGATTGGAGATGCCTTTTCATGGTGGAAATGCAGAGAAAACCACTTCCTTTCCCTTGGTAATGTGCAGGGGCTACAGGGGTAGACTCAAGGCCCTGCGGTCCAAGCCATCTCTTCACCTCATCCAGGAGCCAGCATTTCTCTCTCATGCAGGGAGCTGCTGGAAATGCAGCTCCCTGCATGCAGGTGCAGTACGTTCATCTTTTTCCCTGCCCACATGTCTGCAGGCATGGAAAGAGATGAAAACTCTACTACCAGCAAACAGGAGCATTTTGAAAGTTCCCGCTTGCTGGAAGTGGAGTGTTTGTTTTTGCTTGGCAGGAACTGGCACAGCTCCCGCCAAGCAAAACCAACAGCTGTCTACTGAGGGTGGGCCCTGGGGAGGTGGTGGTTCCTGGGGCCAGATTCTACCCAGATCCCCTCATTCATATTCAATTTTGCCCCAGGGAGGTGGTGGTCGCAGGGGCATCTGAATGCCCCAGCACATGGATCCATGCAACCCCCCTCCTTTTTTACAATAGGCCCCCATTGCCGGGGGGGATCCTCGAGGACCCCCCATATAATATTTTCTGCAGCCCCGGGGAGTTAGTGCTCCCTGTGGCATAAGATTACCCTTGGAAGGGGGCCCCTGTCCCCCTCCATTTTACATAATGAATTCTGCATGTCCCGGGACGTGGCCAACCAGGGAGCTATACTAAAAACAAGTGTGGGAGACTGCGCTTGTAGTTTTCAAAATTCATGGCAACATTTCCAAATGGTTTAGAATTTTGCTGTAACTTAAGAAAATGCTTCTTTGCCCTGGTGGGCAGAACAAAGGCTAGGTTGTTAGGATACAAACAGTTAGGAGCGCACCTGCCTGACATCCCAGCAATTAATCTGCCCCATTGCATCATGGTAGATGTAGTATCTTCAAAAAACGAACTCCATTAATTTTTAAATATTTCACCTTTAAGTAGGTACAGCCTTTACTGTGCATCTCTGGACACATGTGTTTCTGGGTTAGTCCCTTCTTCAGCAGAGAACATATTTGCGGGGTGCTGGGAATGCTGCCATAAATCACCCGGTTTCAGTACCTCTTCCCTGGCCTGCTGGTGCCTGCTCCAGAGCTCGTCAGCCCAATAGCTCAAGGGAGCCTTTAAAGTCACAAACAGTTAGGAGCGCACCTGCCTGACATCCCAGCAATTAATCTGCCCCATTGCATCATGGTAGATGTAGTATCTTCAAAAAACGAACTCCATTAATTTTTAAATATTTCACCTTTAAGTAGGTACAGCCTTTACTGTGCATCTCTGGACACATGTGTTTCTGGGTTAGTCCCTTCTTCAGCAGAGAACATATTTGCGGGGTGCTGGGAATGCTGCCATAAATCACCCGGTTTCAGTACCTCTTCCCTGGCCTGCTGGTGCCTGCTCCAGAGCTCGTCAGCCCAATAGCTCAAGGGAGCCTTTAAAGTCACAAACAGTTAGGAGCGCACCTGCCTGACATCCCAGCAATTAATCTGCCCCATTGCATCATGGTAGATGTAGTATCTTCAAAAAACGAACTCCATTAATTTTTAAATATTTCACCTTTAAGTAGGTACAGCCTTTACTGTGCATCTCTCGACACATGTGTTTCTGGGTTAGTCCCTTCTTCAGCAGAGAACATATTTGCGGGGTGCTGGGAATGCTGCCATAAATCACCCGGTTTCAGTACCTCTTCCCTGGCCTGCTGGTGCCTGCTCCAGAGCTCGTCAGCCCAATAGCTCAAGGGAGCCTTTAAAGTCACAAACAGTTAGGAGCGCACCTGCCTGACATCCCAGCAATTAATCTGCCCCATTGCATCATGGTAGATGTAGTATCTTCAAAAAACGAACTCCATTAATTTTTAAATATTTCACCTTTAAGTAGGTACAGCCTTTACTGTGCATCTCTCGACACATGTGTTTCTGGGTTAGTCCCTTCTTCAGCAGAGAACATATTTGCGGGGTGCTGGGAATGCTGCCATAAATCACCCGGTTTCAGTACCTCTTCCCTGGCCTGCTGGTGCCTGCTCCAGAGCTCGTCAGCCCAATAGCTCAAGGGAGCCTTTAAAGTCACAAACAGTTAGGAGCGCACCTGCCTGACATCCCAGCAATTAATCTGCCCCATTGCATCATGGTAGATGTAGTATCTTCAAAAAACGAACTCCATTAATTTTTAAATATTTCACCTTTAAGTAGGTACAGCCTTTACTGTGCATCTCTGGACACATGTGTTTCTGGGTTAGTCCCTTCTTCAGCAGAGAACATATTTGCGGGGTGCTGGGAATGCTGCCATAAATCACCCGGTTTCAGTACCTCTTCCCTGGCCTGCTGGTGCCTGCTCCAGAGCTCGTCAGCCCAATAGCTCAAGGGAGCCTTTAAGGTCACAAACAGTTAGGAGCGCACCTGCCTGACATCCCAGCAATTAATCTGCCCCATTGCATCATGGTAGATGTAGTATCTTCAAAAAACGAACTCCATTAATTTTTAAATATTTCACCTTTAAGTAGGTACAGCCTTTACTGTGCATCTCTGGACACATGTGTTTCTGGGTTAGTCCCTTCTTCAGCAGAGAACATATTTGCGGGGTGCTGGGAATGCTGCCATAAATCACCCGGTTTCAGTACCTCTTCCCTGGCCTGCTGGTGCCTGCTCCAGAGCTCGTCAGCCCAATAGCTCAAGGGAGCCTTTAAAGTCACAAACAGTTAGGAGCGCACCTGCCTGACATCCCAGCAATTAATCTGCCCCATTGCATCATGGTAGATGTAGTATCTTCAAAAAACGAACTCCATTAATTTTTAAATATTTCACCTTTAAGTAGGTACAGCCTTTACTGTGCATCTCTGGACACATGTGTTTCTGGGTTAGTCCCTTCTTCAGCAGAGAACATATTTGTGGGGTGCTGGGAATGCTGCCATAAATCACCCGGTTTCAGTACCTCTTCCCTGGCCTGCTGGTGCCTGCTCCAGAGCTCGTCAGCCCAATAGCTCAAGGGAGCCTTTAAAGTCACAAACAGTTAGGAGCGCACCTGCCTGACATCCCAGCAATTAATCTGCCCCATTGCATCACGGTAGATGTAGTATCTTCAAAAAACGAACTCCATTAATTTTTAAATATTTCACCTTTAAGTAGGTACAGCCTTTACTGTGCATCTCTGGACACATGTGTTTCTGGGTTAGTCCCTTCTTCAGCAGAGAACATATTTGCGGGGTGCTGGGAATGCTGCCATAAATCACCCGGTTTCAGTACCTCTTCCCTGGCCTGCTGGTGCCTGCTCCAGAGCTCGTCAGCCCAATAGCTCAAGGGAGCCTTTAAAGTCACAAACAGTTAGGAGCGCACCTGCCTGACATCCCAGCAATTAATCTGCCCCATTGCATCATGGTAGATGTAGTATCTTCAAAAAACGAACTCCATTAATTTTTAAATATTTCACCTTTAAGTAGGTACAGCCTTTACTGTGCATCTCTGGACACATGTGTTTCTGGGTTAGTCCCTTCTTCAGCAGAGAACATATTTGCGGGGTTCTGGGAATGCTGCCATAAATCACCCGGTTTCAGTACCTCTTCCCTGGCCTGCTGGTGCCTGCTCCAGAGCTCGTCAGCCCAATAGCTCAAGGGAGCCTTTAAAGTCACAAACAGTTAGGAGCGCACCTGCCTGACATCCCAGCAATTAATCTGCCCCATTGCATCATGGTAGATGTAGTATCTTCAAAAAACGAACTCCATTAATTTTTAAATATTTCACCTTTAAGTAGGTACAGCCTTTACTGTGCATCTCTGGACACATGTGTTTCTGGGTTAGTCCCTTCTTCAGCAGAGAACATATTTGCGGGGTGCTGGGAATGCTGCCATAAATCACCCGGTTTCAGTACCTCTTCCCTGGCCTGCTGGTGCCTGCTCCAGAGCTCGTCAGCCCAATAGCTCAAGGGAGCCTTTAAAGTCACAAACAGTTAGGAGCGCACCTGCCTGACATCCCAGCAATTAATCTGCCCCATTGCATCATGGTAGATGTAGTATCTTCAAAAAACGAACTCCATTAATTTTTAAATATTTCACCTTTAAGTAGGTACAGCCTTTACTGTGCATCTCTGGACACATGTGTTTCTGGGTTAGTCCCTTCTTCAGCAGAGAACATATTTGTGGGGTGCTGGGAATGCTGCCATAAATCACCCGGTTTCAGTACCTCTTCCCTGGCCTGCTGGTGCCTGCTCCAGAGCTCGTCAGCCCAATAGCTCAAGGGAGCCTTTAAGGTCACAAACAGTTAGGAGCGCACCTGCCTGACATCCCAGCAATTAATCTGCCCCATTGCATCATGGTAGATGTAGTATCTTCAAAAAACGAACTCCATTAATTTTTAAATATTTCACCTTTAAGTAGGTACAGCCTTTACTGTGCATCTCTGGACACATGTGTTTCTGGGTTAGTCCCTTCTTCAGCAGAGAACATATTTGCGGGGTGCTGGGAATGCTGCCATAAATCACCCGGTTTCAGTACCTCTTCCCTGGCCTGCTGGTGCCTGCTCCAGAGCTCGTCAGCCCAATAGCTCAAGGGAGCCTTTAAAGTCACAAACAGTTAGGAGCGCACCTGCCTGACATCCCAGCAATTAATCTGCCCCATTGCATCATGGTAGATGTAGTATCTTCAAAAAACGAACTCCATTAATTTTTAAATATTTCACCTTTAAGTAGGTACAGCCTTTACTGTGCATCTCTGGACACATGTGTTTCTGGGTTAGTCCCTTCTTCAGCAGAGAACATATTTGCGGGGTGCTGGGAATGCTGCCATAAATCACCCGGTTTCAGTACCTCTTCCCTGGCCTGCTGGTGCCTGCTCCAGAGCTCGTCAGCCCAATAGCTCAAGGGAGCCTTTAAAGTCACAAACAGTTAGGAGCGCACCTGCCTGACATCCCAGCAATTAATCTGCCCCATTGCATCACGGTAGATGTAGTATCTTCAAAAAACGAACTCCATTAATTTTTAAATATTTCACCTTTAAGTAGGTACAGCCTTTACTGTGCATCTCTGGACACATGTGTTTCTGGGTTAGTCCCTTCTTCAGCAGAGAACATATTTGTGGGGTGCTGGGAATGCTGCCATAAATCACCCGGTTTCAGTACCTCTTCCCTGGCCTGCTGGTGCCTGCTCCAGAGCTCGTCAGCCCAATAGCTCAAGGGAGCCTTTAAAGTCACAAACAGTTAGGAGCGCACCTGCCTGACATCCCAGCAATTAATCTGCCCCATTGCATCATGGTAGATGTAGTATCTTCAAAAAACGAACTCCATTAATTTTTAAATATTTCACCTTTAAGTAGGTACAGCCTTTACTGTGCATCTCTGGACACATGTGTTTCTGGGTTAGTCCCTTCTTCAGCAGAGAACATATTTGCGGGGTGCTGGGAATGCTGCCATAAATCACCCGGTTTCAGTACCTCTTCCCTGGCCTGCTGGTGCCTGCTCCAGAGCTCGTCAGCCCAATAGCTCAAGGGAGCCTTTAAAGTCACAAACAGTTAGGAGCGCACCTGCCTGACATCCCAGCAATTAATCTGCCCCATTGCATCATGGTAGATGTAGTATCTTCAAAAAACGAACTCCATTAATTTTTAAATATTTCACCTTTAAGTAGGTACAGCCTTTACTGTGCATCTCTGGACACATGTGTTTCTGGGTTAGTCCCTTCTTCAGCAGAGAACATATTTGCGGGGTGCTGGGAATGCTGCCATAAATCACCCGGTTTCAGTACCTCTTCCCTGGCCTGCTGGTGCCTGCTCCAGAGCTCGTCAGCCCAATAGCTCAAGGGAGCCTTTAAAGTCACAAACAGTTAGGAGCGCACCTGCCTGACATCCCAGCAATTAATCTGCCCCATTGCATCATGGTAGATGTAGTATCTTCAAAAAACGAACTCCATTAATTTTTAAATATTTCACCTTTAAGTAGGTACAGCCTTTACTGTGCATCTCTGGACACATGTGTTTCTGGGTTAGTCCCTTCTTCAGCAGAGAACATATTTGCGGGGTGCTGGGAATGCTGCCATAAATCACCCGGTTTCAGTACCTCTTCCCTGGCCTGCTGGTGCCTGCTCCAGAGCTCGTCAGCCCAATAGCTCAAGGGAGCCTTTAAAGTCACACACAGTTAGGAGCGCACCTGCCTGACATCCCAGCAATTAATCTGCCCCATTGCATCATGGTAGATGTAGTATCTTCAAAAAACGAACTCCATTAATTTTTAAATATTTCACCTTTAAGTAGGTACAGCCTTTACTGTGCATCTCTGGACACATGTGTTTCTGGGTTAGTCCCTTCTTCAGCAGAGAACATATTTGCGGGGTGCTGGGAATGCTGCCATAAATCACCCGGTTTCAGTACCTCTTCCCTGGCCTGCTGGTGCCTGCTCCAGAGCTCGTCAGCCCAATAGCTCAAGGGAGCCTTTAAAGTCACAAACAGTTAGGAGCGCACCTGCCTGACATCCCAGCAATTAATCTGCCCCATTGCATCATGGTAGATGAAGTATCTTCAAAAAACGAACTCCATTAATTTTTAAATATTTCACCTTTAAGTAGGTACAGCCTTTACTGTGCATCTCTGGACACATGTGTTTCTGGGTTAGTCCCTTCTTCAGCAGAGAACATATTTGCGGGGTGCTGGGAATGCTGCCATAAATCACCCGGTTTCAGTACCTCTTCCCTGGCCTGCTGGTGCCTGCTCCAGAGCTCGTCAGCCCAATAGCTCAAGGGAGCCTTTAAAGTCACAAACAGTTAGGAGCGCACCTGCCTGACATCCCAGCAATTAATCTGCCCCATTGCATCATGGTAGATGTAGTATCTTCAAAAAACGAACTCCATTAATTTTTAAATATTTCACCTTTAAGTAGGTACAGCCTTTACTGTGCATCTCTGGACACATGTGTTTCTGGGTTAGTCCCTTCTTCAGCAGAGAACATATTTGCGGGGTGCTGGGAATGCTGCCATAAATCACCCGGTTTCAGTACCTCTTCCCTGGCCTGCTGGTGCCTGCTCCAGAGCTCGTCAGCCCAATAGCTCAAGGGAGCCTTTAAAGTCACAAACAGTTAGGAGCGCACCTGCCTGACATCCCAGCAATTAATCTGCCCCATTGCATCATGGTAGATGTAGTATCTTCAAAAAACGAACTCCATTAATTTTTAAATATTTCACCTTTAAGTAGGTACAGCCTTTACTGTGCATCTCTGGACACATGTGTTTCTGGGTTAGTCCCTTCTTCAGCAGAGAACATATTTGCGGGGTGCTGGGAATGCTGCCATAAATCACCCGGTTTCAGTACCTCTTCCCTGGCCTGCTGGTGCCTGCTCCAGAGCTCGTCAGCCCAATAGCTCAAGGGAGCCTTTAAAGTCACAAACAGTTAGGAGCGCACCTGCCTGACATCCCAGCAATTAATCTGCCCCATTGCATCATGGTAGATGTAGTATCTTCAAAAAACAAACTCCATTAATTTTTAAATATTTCACCTTTAAGTAGGTACAGCCTTTACTGTGCATCTCTGGAAACATGTGTTTCTGGGTTAGTCCCTTCTTCAGCAGAGAACATATTTGCGGGGTGATGGGAATGCTGCCATAAATCACCCGGTTTCAGTACCTCTTCCCTGGCCTGCTGGTGCCTGCTCCAGAGCTCGTCAGCCCAATAGCTCAAGGGAGCCTTTAAAGTCACAAACAGTTAGGAGCGCACCTGCCTGACATCCCAGCAATTAATCTGCCCCATTGCATCATGGTAGATGTAGTATCTTCAAAAAACGAACTCCATTAATTTTTAAATATTTCACCTTTAAGTAGGTACAGCCTTTACTGTGCATCTCTGGACACATGTGTTTCTGGGTTAGTCCCTTCTTCAGCAGAGAACATATTTGCGGGGTGCTGGGAATGCTGCCATAAATCACCCGGGTTCAGTAAAGGCTGTACCTACTTAAGGTGAAATATTTAAAAATTAATGGAGTTCGTTTTTTGAAGATACTACATCTACCATGATGCAATGGGGCAGATTAATTGCTGGGATGTCAGGCAGGTGCGCTCCTAACTGTTTGTGACTTTAAAGGCTCCCTTGAGCTATTGGGCTGACGAGCTCTGGAGCAGGCACCAGCAGGCCAGGGAAGAGGTACTGAAACCGGGTGATTTATGGCAGCATTCCCAGCACCCCACAAATATGTTCTCTGCTGAAGAAGGGACTAACCCAGAAACACATGTGTCCAGAGATGCACAGTAAAGGCTGTACCTACTTAAAGGTGAAATATTAAAAAATTAATGGAGTTCGTTTTTTGAAGATACTACATCTACCATGATGCAATGGGGCAGATTAATTGCTGGGATGTCAGGCAGGTGCGCTCCTAACTGTTTGTGACTTTAAAGGCTCCCTTGAGCTATTGGGCTGACGAGCTCTGGAGCAGGCACCAGCAGGCCAGGGAAGAGGTACTGAAACCGGGTGATTTATGGCAGCATTCCCAGCACCCCACAAATATGTCACCCGCTGAAGAAGGGACTAACCCAGAAACACATGTGTCCAGAGATGCACAGTAAAGGCTGTACCTACTTAAAGGTGAAATATTTAAAAATTAATGGAGTTCGTTTTTTGAAGATACTACATCTACCATGATGCAATGGGGCAGATTAATTGCTGGGATGTCAGGCAGGTGCGCTCCTAACTGTTTGTGACTTTAAAGGCTCCCTTGAGCTATTGGGCTGACGAGCTCTGGAGCAGGCACCAGCAGGCCAGGGAAGAGGTACTGAAACCGGGTGATTTATGGCAGCATTCCCAGCACCCCACAAATATGTTCTCTGCTGAAGAAGGGACTAACCCAGAAACACATGTGTCCAGAGATGCACAGTAAAGGCTGTACCTACTTAAAGGTGAAATATTTAAAAATTAATGGAGTTCGTTTTTTGAAGATACTACATCTACCATGATGCAATGGGGCAGATTAATTGCTGGGATGTCAGGCAGGTGCGCTCCTAACTGTTTGTGACTTTAAAGGCTCCCTTGAGCTATTGGGCTGACGAGCTCTGGAGTAGGCACCAGCAGGCCAGGGAAGAGGTACTGAAACCGGGTGATTTATGGCAGCATTCCCAGCACCCCACAAATATGTTCTCTGCTGAAGAAGGGACTAACCCAGAAACACATGTGTCCAGAGATACACAGTAAAGGCTGTACCTACTTAAAGGTGAAATATTTAAAAATTAATGGAGTTCGTTTTTTGAAGATACTACATCTACCATGATGCAATGGGGCAGATTAATTGCTGGGATGTCAGGCAGGTGCACTCCTAACTGTTTGTGACTTTAAATGCTCCCTTGAGCTATTGGGCTGACGAGCTCTGGAGCAGGCACCAGCAGGCCAGGGAAGAGGTACTGAAACCGGGTGATTTATGGCAGCATTCCCAGCACCCCACAAATATGTTCTCTGCTGAAGAAGGGACTAACCCAGAAACACATGTGTCCAGAGATGCACAGTAAAGGCTGTACCTACTTAAAGGTGAAATATTTAAAAATTAATGGAGTTCGTTTTTTGAAGATACTACATCTACCATGATGCAATGGGGCAGATTAATTGCTGGGATGTCAGGCAGGTGCGCTCCTAACTGTTTGTGACTTTAAAGGCTCCCTTGAGCTATTGGGCTGACGAGCTCTGGAGCAGGCACCAGCAGGCCAGGGAAGAGGTACTGAAACCGGGTGATTTATGGCAGCATTCCCAGCACCCCACAAATATGTTCTCTGCTGAAGAAGGGACTAACCCAGAAACACATGTGTCCAGAGATGCACAGTAAAGGCTGTACCTACTTAAAGGTGAAATATTTAAAAATTAATGGAGTTCGTTTTTTGAAGATACTACATCTACCATGATGCAATGGGGCAGATTAATTGCTGGGATGTCAGGCAGGTGCGCTCCTAACTGTTTGTGACTTTAAAGGCTCCCTTGAGCTATTGGGCTGACGAGCTCTGGAGCAGGCACCAGCAGGCCAGGGAAGAGGTACTGAAACCGGGTGATTTATGGCAGCATTCCCAGCACCCCACAAATATGTTCTCTGCTGAAGAAGGGACTAACCCAGAAACACATGTGTCCAGAGATGCACAGTAAAGGCTGTACCTACTTAAAGGTGAAATATTTAAAAATTAATGGAGTTCGTTTTTTGAAGATACTACATCTACCATGATGCAATGGGGCAGATTAATTGCTGGGATGTCAGGCAGGTGCGCTCCTAACTGTTTGTGACTTTAAAGGCTCCCTTGAGCTATTGGGCTGACGAGCTCTGGAGCAGGCACCAGCAGGCCAGGGAAGAGGTACTGAAACCGGGTGATTTATGGCAGCATTCCCAGCACCCCACAAATATGTTCTCTGCTGAAGAAGGGACTAACCCAGAAACACATGTGTCCAGAGATGCACAGTAAAGGCTGTACCTACTTAAAGGTGAAATATTTAAAAATTAATGGAGTTCGTTTTTTGAAGATACTACATCTACCATGATGCAATGGGGCAGATTAATTGCTGGGATGTCAGGCAGGTGCGCTCCTAACTGTTTGTGACTTTAAAGGCTCCCTTGAGCTATTGGGCTGACGAGCTCTGGAGCAGGCACCAGCAGGCCAGGGAAGAGGTACTGAAACCGGGTGATTTATGGCAGCATTCCCAGCACCCCACAAATATGTTCTCTGCTGAAGAAGGGACTAACCCAGAAACACATGTGTCCAGAGATGCACAGTAAAGGCTGTACCTACTTAAAGGTGAAATATTTAAAAATTAATGGAGTTCGTTTTTTGAAGATACTACATCTACCATGATGCAATGGGGCAGATTAATTGCTGGGATGTCAGGCAGGTGCGCTCCTAACTGTTTGTGACTTTAAAGGCTCCCTTGAGCTATTGGGCTGACGAGCTCTGGAGCAGGCACCAGCAGGCCAGGGAAGAGGTACTGAAACCGGTGATTTATGGCAGCATTCCCAGCACCCCACAAATATGTTCTCTGCTGAAGAAGGGACTAACCCAGAAACACATGTGTCCAGAGATGCACAGTAAAGGCTGTACCTACTTAAAGGTGAAATATTTAAAAATTAATGGAGTTCGTTTTTTGAAGATACTACATCTACCATGATGCAATGGGGCAGATTAATTGCTGGGATGTCAGGCAGGTGCGCTCCTAACTGTTTGTGACTTTAAAGGCTCCCTTGAGCTATTGGGCTGACGAGCTCTGGAGCAGGCACCAGCAGGCCAGGGAAGAGGTACTGAAACCGGGTGATTTATGGCAGCATTCCCAGCACCCCACAAATATGTTCTCTGCTGAAGAAGGGACTAACCCAGAAACACATGTGTCCAGAGATGCACAGTAAAGGCTGTACCTACTTAAAGGTGAAATATTTAAAAATTAATGGATTTCGTTTTTTGAAGATACTACATCTACCATGATGCAATGGGGCAGATTAATTGCTGGGATGTCAGGCAGGTGCGCTCCTAACTGTTTGTGACTTTAAAGGCTCCCTTGAGCTATTGGGCTGACGAGCTCTGGAGCAGGCACCAGCAGGCCAGGGAAGAGGTACTGAAACCGGGTGATTTATGGCAGCATTCCCAGCACCCCACAAATATGTTCTCTGCTGAAGAAGGGACTAACCCAGAAACACATGTGTCCAGAGATGCACAGTAAAGGCTGTACCTACTTAAAGGTGAAATATTTAAAAATTAATGGAGTTCGTTTTTTGAAGATACTACATCTACCATGATGCAATGGGGCAGATTAATTGCTGGGATGTCAGGCAGGTGCGCTCCTAACTGTTTGTGACTTTAAAGGCTCCCTTGAGCTATTGGGCTGACGAGCTCTGGAGCAGGCACCAGCAGGCCAGGGAAGAGGTACTGAAACCGGGTGATTTATGGCAGCATTCCCAGCACCCCACAAATATGTTCTCTGCTGAAGAAGGGACTAACCCAGAAACACATGTGTCCAGAGATGCACAGTAAAGGCTGTACCTACTTAAAGGTGAAATATTTAAAAATTAATGGAGTTCGTTTTTTGAAGATACTACATCTACCATGATGCAATGGGGCAGATTAATTGCTGGGATGTCAGGCAGGTGCGCTCCTAACTGTTTGTGACTTTAAAGGCTCCCTTGAGCTATTGGGCTGACGAGCTCTGGAGCAGGCACCAGCAGGCCAGGGAAGAGGTACTGAAACCGGGTGATTTATGGCAGCATTCCCAGCACCCCACAAATATGTTCTCTGCTGAAGAAGGGACTAACCCAGAAACACATGTGTCCAGAGATGCACAGTAAAGGCTGTACCTACTTAAAGGTGAAATATTTAAAAATTAATGGAGTTCGTTTTTTGAAGATACTACATCTACCATGATGCAATGGGGCAGATTAATTGCTGGGATGTCAGGCAGGTGCGCTCCTAACTGTTTGTGACTTTAAAGGCTCCCTTGAGCTATTGGGCTGACGAGCTCTGGAGCAGGCACCAGCAGGCCAGGGAAGAGGTACTGAAACCGGGTGATTTATGGCAGCATTCCCAGCACCCCACAAATATGTTCTCTGCTGAAGAAGGGACTAACCCAGAAACACATGTGTCCAGAGATGCACAGTAAAGGCTGTACCTACTTAAAGGTGAAATATTTAAAAATTAATGGAGTTCGTTTTTTGAAGATACTACATCTACCATGATGCAATGGGGCAGATTAATTGCTGGGATGTCAGGCAGGTGCGCTCCTAACTGTTTGTGACTTTAAAGGCTCCCTTGAGCTATTGGGCTGACGAGCTCTGGAGCAGGCACCAGCAGGCCAGGGAAGAGGTACTGAAACCGGGTGATTTATGGCAGCATTCCCAGCACCCCACAAATATGTTCTCTGCTGAAGAAGGGACTAACCCAGAAACACATGTGTCCAGAGATGCACAGTAAAGGCTGTACCTACTTAAAGGTGAAATATTTAAAAATTAATGGAGTTCGTTTTTTGAAGATACTACATCTACCATGATGCAATGGGGCAGATTAATTGCTGGGATGTCAGGCAGGTGCGCTCCTAACTGTTTGTGACTTTAAAGGCTCCCTTGAGCTATTCGGCTGACGAGCTCTGGAGCAGGCACCAGCAGGCCAGGGAAGAGGTACTGAAACCGGGTGATTTATGGCAGCATTCCCAGCACCCCACAAATATGTTCTCTGCTGAAGAAGGGACTAACCCAGAAAGACATGTGTCCAGAGATGCACAGTAAAGGCTGTACCTACTTAAAGGTGAAATATTTAAAAATTAATGGAGTTCGTTTTTTGAAGATACTACATCTACCATGATGCAATGGGGCAGATTAATTGCTGGGATGTAAGGCAGGTGCGCTCCTAACTGTTTGTGACTTTAAAGGCTCCCTTGAGCTATTGGGCTGACGAGCTCTGGAGCAGGCACCAGCAGGCCAGGGAAGAGGTACTGAAACCGGGTGATTTATGGCAGCATTCCCAGCACCCCACAAATATGTTCTCTGCTGAAGAAGGGACTAACCCAGAAACACATGTGTCCAGAGATGCACAGTAAAGGCTGTACCTACTTAAAGGTGAAATATTTAAAAATTAATGGAGTTCGTTTTTTGAAGATACTACATCTACCATGATGCAATGGGGCAGATTAATTGCTGGGATGTCAGGCAGGTGCGCTCCTAACTGTTTGTGACTTTAAAGGCTCCCTTGAGCTATTGGGCTGACGAGCTCTGGAGCAGGCACCAGCAGGCCAGGGAAGAGGTACTGAAACCGGGTGATTTATGGCAGCATTCCCAGCACCCCACAAATATGTTCTCTGCTGAAGAAGGGACTAACCCAGAAACACATGTGTCCAGAGATGCACAGTAAAGGCTGTACCTACTTAAAGGTGAAATATTTAAAAATTAATGGAGTTCGTTTTTTGAAGATACTACATCTACCATGATGCAATGGGGCAGATTAATTGCTGGGATGTCAGGCAGGTGCGCTCCTAACTGTTTGTGACTTTAAAGGCTCCCTTGAGCTATTGGGCTGACGAGCTCTGGAGCAGGCACCAGCAGGCCAGGGAAGAGGTACTGAAACCGGGTGATTTATGGCAGCATTCCCAGCACCCCACAAATATGTTCTCTGCTGAAGAAGGGACTAACCCAGAAACACATGTGTCCAGAGATGCACAGTAAAGGCTGTACCTACTTAAAGGTGAAATATTTAAAAATTAATGGAGTTCGTTTTTTGAAGATACTACATCTACCATGATGCAATGGGGCAGATTAATTGCTGGGATGTCAGGCAGGTGCGCTCCTAACTGTTTGTGACTTTAAAGGCTCCCTTGAGCTATTGGGCTGACGAGCTCTGGAGCAGGCACCAGCAGGCCAGGGAAGAGGTACTGAAACCGGGTGATTTATGGCAGCATTCCCAGCACCCCACAAATATGTTCTCTGCTGAAGAAGGGACTAACCCAGAAACACATGTGTCCAGAGATGCACAGTAAAGGCTGTACCTACTTAAAGGTGAAATATTTAAAAATTAATGGAGTTCGTTTTTTGAAGATACTACATCTACCATGATGCAATGGGGCAGATTAATTGCTGGGATGTCAGGCAGGTGCGCTCCTAACTGTTTGTGACTTTAAAGGCTCCCTTGAGCTATTGGGCTGACGAGCTCTGGAGCTGGCACCAGCAGGCCAGGGAAGAGGTACTGAAACCGGGTGATTTATGGCAGCATTCCCAGCACCCCACAAATATGTTCTCTGCTGAAGAAGGGACTAACCCAGAAACACATGTGTCCAGAGATGCACAGTAAAGGCTGTACCTACTTAAAGGTGAAATATTTAAAAATTAATGGAGTTCGTTTTTTGAAGATACTACATCTACCATGATGCAATGGGGCAGATTAATTGCTGGGATGTAAGGCAGGTGCGCTCCTAACTGTTTGTGACTTTAAACGCTCCCTTGAGCTATTGGGCTGACGAGCTCTGGAGCAGGCACCAGCAGGCCAGGGAAGAGGTACTGAAACCGGGTGATTTATGGCAGCATTCCCAGCACCCCACAAATATGTTCTCTGCTGAAGAAGGGACTAACCCAGAAACACATGTGTCCAGAGATGCACAGTAAAGGCTGTACCTACTTAAAGGTGAAATATTTAAAAATTAATGGAGTTCGTTTTTTGAAGATACTACATCTACCATGATGCAATGGGGCAGATTAATTGCTGGGATGTCAGGCAGGTGCGCTCCTAACTGTTTGTGACTTTAAAGGCTCCCTTGAGCTATTGGGCTGACGAGCTCTGGAGCAGGCACCAGCAGGCCAGGGAAGAGGTACTGAAACCGGGTGATTTATGGCAGCATTCCCAGCACCCCACAAATATGTTCTCTGCTGAAGAAGGGACTAACCCAGAAACACATGTGTCCAGAGATGCACAGTAAAGGCTGTACCTACTTAAAGGTGAAATATTTAAAAATTAATGGAGTTCGTTTTTTGAAGATACTACATCTACCATGATGCAATGGGGCAGATTAATTGCTGGGATGTCAGGCAGGTGCGCTCCTAACTGTTTGTGACTTTAAAGGCTCCCTTGAGCTATTGGGCTGACGAGCTCTGGAGCAGGCACCAGCAGGCCAGGGAAGAGGTACTGAAACCGGGTGATTTATGGCAGCATTCCCAGCACCCCACAAATATGTTCTCTGCTGAAGAAGGGACTAACCCAGAAACACATGTGTCCAGAGATGCACAGTAAAGGCTGTACCTACTTAAAGGTGAAATATTTAAAAATTAATGGAGTTCGTTTTTTGAAGATACTACATCTACCATGATGCAATGGGGCAGATTAATTGCTGGGATGTCAGGCAGGTGCGCTCCTAACTGTTTGTAGGTTGTTAGGATATTCATACCCTGACACCTTTTTCCCTATTTTTTAGCCAAGCCCCAAAATGGCTGCCAATACTTGAGATGAGATACGGACTATTATCAAGTATTCGTGCACCTAGATATACAAATTCGGATTTTCTTTAAAATCTCAAAAATACTGCTAAATTTGGTGTAATTCCGTCTAGCAGTTCAGACATTAGTCATGTCTAAAATATCTATGGGAATTAATATGGGAAATGCACTTATTTTGACCCATTCTTTTTGTCACCCCCTGCTTGACGGATCACCCTGAAACTTCTTTCCATGCACAACAAGACCCTACTTTCTTTGGGAAATTTCATCAAGATTTGTCAAACTGCGGCAAAGATATAGCCAAGTCAAAATGTAAATATACATCTATCTATCTATCTATCTATCTATCTATCTATCTATCTATCTATCTATCTATCTATCTATCTATCTATCTATCTATATATATATTATATAAACATCTATATATCTAGATCCATATATATCTAGATCCATATATATATATACCTATAGACAGTTGTTTTTCTGGAGCTTTTTCTCTCATCGGGCGAGGCTCCTCGTCAGGTTGTGATTTAGTGTGACATTGTTGACTTGTCTCAACGCGGGCTCTCAGTCAATTCCTAGAAGTCTTGTCGATGGAGAAAAGCTCTGGAGCTTCAGCAGGATGAGCCTGAAATTCAGGCCGGGTCACAGTTCGATATTAGTGGCTTGACTCTCGCCAACGAGTCGATGACCTTAAGGAGCTTTTTTCCAAAAGTTCTCCAATCTTCTCCAAAATTCTGTATCTTTTTCCAGAAGTCCTACTTTCCATCTCCAGTGGTCCACAACACCAGTGCAAGGGTCTAGAAGATTTGAGATGGTCCTTGAGATGTTGGGACTGTGTTTCCCGGAATGCAGCTGGCAAATCCCTAAAAGTTCCGCTGAATGTGGTCATGAATGAGGGTCCTCCTTGGTAAGGATGTTGCAGGTGAAGCTCTTTTAACCTGTTCTCTCTTGAAGCCAGTCAAGGTACTTAAAGCTGTAGTTCCTCAGTGTGCCACAGGTGCAATCATGTAGAATTCTGTCCTTTGGGTTGCAAATCAAGGCTCTAGCAGGGCAGTCCTTCATCTCCTTGTAGTTCAGGCAGTTTTCTGAGTTGCTGGGCAACTCTCCCATATTTATCCAGTGTCCTTGGGCTGGCAAGCAGGGTGGCACACCTGACCAATGATCTGCAGGGTCCCAAACTCTGGGGTTACCACCTGTGAATTGGGACAAAAATCCATCCCAGAAAGCAATTTTCTTTCAAAATCCAAGATGGAGAAAATCTCTCCTTGAGGTCAGAATCGGGCTAGGCCATCCCACTGTTGTTGCTTATTTCCCTAAATACTCCCTCTCTCTTCTTTCTGCTAATGCCATTACTGGGACTCCCATCTAGCTGGAGTGACAGGAAGAGGGGGTGAGCTTTTGTCCTGTCCTAAGTGTCACTTTCCCTTTTAAGACCAGTTGTCATACAAAAAAGACAGTTCTATAACTTATTTTCTGTGATAGTTATAATAAATCTAACTGCCAATAATGGACAATGTATCCCATTTCTAGTGAAAGTTATCCTTTAATAAAGTTTCCTAATGTTAGCCTATGGAGCTACTGCACTACAATGGGGAAAAATCAAAATGGCAGTTTTTCCCACACCAGGGCCTATAGAAAACCTTTTATGATGACCCTGCTTCTAGTTACAAGGCATCCTACCCCTGGGCCACATGAAGGAGACCATTAAGAGTGACTTCTATGTACAAATACAGTAGCTTGAGACTTTGGAAGTACTTTTAATTCCAAAGTTGAATGCGCGTATAATTCACATTTGAAAGCAGCTTTAAAGGCAGTGCAAACCTAAGTGTATTAAATCAACTGGGCCTAAAACCCTCCCTGCCTTATTATATACTAGGGACTTATAGGTAGATTTTCAGGCCAATTACAACTGTGCCTAATTTCCATAGACTTTTAATTAGAGCACAGGCCCAGAGTCTGGTTAGCAAAGCCCAGGTTACTCTCAGAGTCAGAAAATGAGTACAAGTTACAAATGGGGGCAAAACACGGGGGGAAACTGCAAAAAGACCTGGTTTCTCACACCAATAATGTGGTTTCAAGGATGCATGAGTTTATTTCTCTGGAGGCATCAGGGATGTTTATTTTGCAAAGATGCAATTTGATGATTTTTAAAACAAATTACAATAATGTTCAACATTGTATTGAAATGAATACAACTAATTGCTGCAAACATTGCCCTTGACCCACTGGAATATTATGTATCCTATTTCAAAGAGTAAGAACATGATTTTGAGTTTATTGGACTGGTTACTTCATGATAAATGTGACAACCTGTCATCCTGATAAAAAAAGCATTTTTGTCAATCAAATTCTAAATTAACAGAGGTGCTCTCTGAATGTTCTTTCAACCTAACCAGGTTTTGTTTATTACGTTTGTGGGGGTCATCCCTTCCTAGTTAAAACTAGCCCAGTTTCTTGCAGTAGAGATGCTGGGAGGGTTATATTATACTGTTTGGCTCAGCATCTACTGGTGTTTGGTGAAGAGTGAAAAATCATGAAAGCGCAAACGTGAGGTATTTTCAATTACATCTCTTAATCATGTCAAAAGAAGTTAAAATACAGGTATGATGAAGCTGTGATTTTAATGCAGACCCTGAGGAGTATTGGGAGCCTTCAGAAGTATGAGAGCCTGCACCTCTACTGAGCCCTCGAAGTGAGGTCTTTGAGGAAGAGTGTAAATAGGATTAAGAACTGCGTGTTTGTAAATCAAGAACATTCATTTAAATTCAATTAGAGTCAATATTGAGAGTTTGGGTTCTGTTTTCAAGATTTTATTAAATCATTAGTTCACCAACATCTTTAATAACAAATCATATAGCATGTCCCATGAAAATCTAGTCCTTAATCTAAACTAGTTTCAGGGAAATTAAAGTTCAGTATAGCCCATAAAGAGCTCTTCTCACAGATGTGAAAGCATATAGTTTTCTAATAGAGAATCACATAGGAAAGAGACTGAGGATTTCAGTAGAATCTCTCAGCAATAAGAACTGGAAGGATAAAGCTGATGTCAAAATGAATCCAAGACACATCAGCAAGGAGAATAAGAAAAAAATATGTTGGCGTCAAAGTGATCTCAAAGCCTCTCCACCAGTCTGTGTCTGCTTGTCTCTCAAATAGAAGGATCTAAGTGAAGGAGTCGAAAGAATGTCCCTGAATTCCTCTCTATCTAGTCTGAAAACAAGCTTTTATGACATTGTATACTGCAACAAATTTTTAAACTAAGTTAGAAAATCTTCAGCTCTGCCCAATCAGAGCTTGATGTCTTCGTGTCAACAGGACAGCTTCCATGAAAGTACCACCTTTTAACAAATAACATTCTAAACATACAAAATATTTACCTAGTCTCTGAAGTAGTGTAAAACACGCTGCTTTCTTTTCACCAAATTTTGTCTGTAAAGCAAAAACAGTCAAGGTAAGAGGGATACAAATATGAGATGATCTCATTTCTGTTCTCATACACTGTTCTGACAGAGCCTATTCATAAAGAAACAGTTCTTCAGATTAATCCAACATTTCAGTAATTCCTTTCATAGGTTAAACGGTCAGGCAACAAAGCTTTATCACTCTCTCTATTTCTATACCTGTTAGCCTAGAACATTTGCATCATGAAATTTTATATTTATGACCATGACAAAGGTCAAAACTAACATAGAGGAAAGAAAGAAGGAAGGAAAGAAATAAGTACTTTTTTTCGTGCAAGCTTCAAACATAAAGTCACTTTTAAAATGCAATGTTCAGTTAGTCCTACCAAACCCTTTCATACAGGTCAATAATATAATGATTTGATTCTTATACTAGACTCTCTACCAATTACCCATCTGATGGTTTGGAACAATCATAAATTACATTCACAGAAGTGTTCATAGTTTACTTCCATATTTTACTAAATATCTACTTTTTCTCTTTACATTTTCTTTTTCCTTTTAGTCTATTATACTCTTTGTTAATGTGCTCACTCAATTCTACTGGCCTGATTGGCAGATAGGTTACTCTGTCACAACGGTGATGGACATACCCTCTGCCTAAATCTAAATCTCATATGAAATAATGTAATTTACATTTCAACTGACAGGATATCTGTCACTGTTGTGAAGAAGTAACATATCCACCAATATCTAAATCAGGCCCTAAATCTCTCTTCATCCTTTTCTCCATTTCTATATTTTTCTAATTTATTAACAACATATTTATAGCCTTATAAACTATTGGCTTAGATAGAAAATAGACAACTGCTATTGGTATAGGCACTAAAATGGCTTTGAGGCTTCTTCCTCCTGCTGCTTTTATCCAGTTGCCAATCACTGACATTCCTTTAGTAAATCCTTGTATTATGCTGGTGGCTTTTAAGGGTTCTAAATCAATCTTTAAATCAGAAGTAGCCTTTGCATAATCTATAATCTTTTTCCTCTCATCTGGAATGTACGTACAACAATTTTCAATTTTCAGCATTTTGCAGACCCCCCCTTTCCGTGAGTAAAATGTGTAAAGCATATTTGTTTTGAAGTACCATTGATCGGAATGCTAATAATTCTGTGTTTTCAACTAATGAAGCTCCAGGAGTACGAGTTGCTAATTATTCTACACCAGTTGAAAGCTTTCTATTCTTTTCTTCATTGAATACTTCTCCTGCTGCTGGTATAATAGCTCCAAATATGTCGCCCACTAGTTGTGTTCCCTCATTTACACTGCATGAATTTCTACAAACAGGTGTCATTGTAAATGCATCAAGACTCTGTACATGACACAATTTTGGAAAATGCAAACCTAAGTAGCAAATACCTTCCCCATCAGCTGGGAATCTGAAAATGCCATTGTTACAAAAAATAAAATACACTATAGGTATACTTGGATCATCCTTCTGCAAAATTTGCCATGTTCCCCCTGACAATTCAAAAACACGTTCACAATTGCTTGTCCCTACTGGTGTCTTTTTTCCTTGAATGATTTCAAACCCATTTTCCCTTTCTGTCTCTAATCTGACTTCAATCACGGAACAGATATTTTCTTTCTCAACTCATCTTCTTCTCTGCTCCAAACACCCAATACATTGTTCAAGGCATCTCATCTTCCTGTTTATATGCATTTTCTGCAAACTCTGCATTTCTCTCCTTTAACACTGAATTAAAAGTGTTTTCTAATGGGTTCATTAAACAAGTTAGATTATATTCCTGAGCTTTAACAGTGTTAACAGGAAGAAACGGTCTAAAGTAATACCAAGCTGTCTCCATCTCTTTCACTCGTGGGTGTAAATCCATGCTTCTTATTAGTGGAACTTTCCAAAGGACTATTACAATGTTAGAAAGATAATATTCAAATTGTCCCTGTTTATATACTAAACTAAGCAATAGTCTGCATGATATAGTATAGCTAAGAGAAATGTAATGGTATGCTAGCATGTCATTAGAGGAAGAATGCATTTGTGCACATACATAGCAGTTCTTTGCATTAGTAGCTTATGTATACTCTTGTACTATTCTAGAATAAACAAGTGTTGAATAATCTTCATTCATGTAGTCTACAAAAGAAGCCTTTAACTCATCTTCACTAATGTCTGATCATGTTATTGAATGTCGTTTCAGATGTCTCTGTCTCTGGTGTGAAATGTATTAATAATAATGTTGCAACTGCTAATAAGACTATCAATGAAAGTATAATACCTAAAATAAACCTACATCTATTTTTGGTTAGGGCGCACATGTTTATCAGATTTAGTAAAAGCAAAATATGTGTAACAGCAAGGTTAATGTCTATATTTTACTGTGCAACATTTCTTGACTATCTTCTTCTTTTAAATAGTTTCTTGCAACTTAATTTACAACAATCTTAGTATGGTCTCTCTTCACCCAACTCTATGTTCTTCTAAATGTTACCTTACTCCTCTTCTTATGCCTCAGTCCTAGGTACTCTTCTTATCTAATCAAAGTTTTTTATTTCAAACAGTTCATTTAATGATTTTGCTTTGGATAATTTCAAGGAGGTTCAGTCAATTCTTTGTTCCAGTCTGGGAGATGTGAAATTGGGATGCTTGGCACTTGCTAAAGTAGTAGGTCCATTCTGCTGCTGAATATCTTCGACAAGGTACTCACTGGTATGGATCCAACAGATACCTTGATTTCAACTTCTCTTGATTTTACATTTTTTACCATTTAGCAATGTGGGCGTTTCTCATTGTCCTTGATTCAGAACTTGTTCCTTCTTCTGGATCTTCTTATTGTTCTGAGGATGTGTTAACTGTCACTTCAGCTTTAGTTTTAGCTTCTAAACTTTCTATGCCAAAAGATCCAGTGCCAATCTGTGAGATGGCCAACAACTGGATTTCTTCACCGGTCTGCAGATCTTCACCCCTTTCTTCTTGCTGGCTTTGAACATGAACTTGAATAGATTGTACAACTTGCAGTGGTACATTCAATAGTATTTTCAGTTTTGACTCATAGAACACTATTTCTTCATGAGGATCTCTTATCCTCTGGGTATGTGAAGCATGCTCCCAGTTTGGCACTCCAGCACACTTGACTGCTGTATTCATGATCAGGATTACTTCATAGGGACCTTTCCACCTTAGCTCTGGACAGGAATTTCTGACATGTTTCTTGATGAGCACCCAGTCACCAGTTACAAAGATGACAAGGAGTAATTTTCTTCATTGTAGCAATATCAACACCTTACTTGTTTTAATTGGAATGCCTTAAACTCTACCTTGTGTGACAACCATATCTCCTTGAACATCTTGCATTCCCGACTGAAATCCAGCTCCTTGCATTCCACTATTATTAGAAATTGAGGGGCACCTTTACAAGCCCCATGCACCGGGCATCAGTTTTTGTGCAGGATTGTTTTTGTGCTTGAAGGATTCCCTTCCTGTACCAAAACAATCCTGCCAACTATGCAGACACACTTGCACTATGAGGCAAGGGTACCTATGTTGATGCTAAGCAGAAATTAGCAAAAATCTGGTAAATTCTGTGAATTTTTAACCTTTTGAATTGGCATAGGGCAGCACAGTAGAAAGGCTTGCTGCTCTGCCCTACAGCTATTCCTTGTAAACATTCCCCTGGGTTTCTTGTTGGGAGAGGTGTACACTTTCTCCAAGCAGGAACCACAATCCTAGGCAGGGTAAGTCAGATATGCACCATAAAGTTTAGTGTGCTCACCTTTGGCACAAAACAGGCAAGCTTAACTTAAGAGGCAATGTGTAAAGTGTTTGTGCAACACTTCAAACAGTAAAACAGTGAAGTCCCCACACAAAATTAATCTGCTCCAAGTTAGGGAAATAGAACTTAATTTAATGAACAAATCAAGACCAAAACAACAGTGATAGAATTTTATAAAGAATATCTGCAAGTAAAGTGCTTAGAAGCTTGAAAGCGCCATCCAGGGCTATCTAGTCGTTCTACATCGGGTAAAATCAGAAAAGTCAAGCCGACCTTGATAGAGCATGGGTCTTATACAGGGACCAACCTTGTTCAGCTGAAAAACTATCTTTTGGATGGAGAATGCATCAACATCAGAGACGTGATGCGGGGAGCAGAGGAGAATATGAGCAAGTGATGCGTCAGTTCTGACTCACACATTTGGGGGATGTGTCATCGGAGAACACTTGGCAATGAAGGTGATGCATCATTGTTGAGCTCCGCAGCCGGTAATGTGAAAGGGATACATTGGTGCTAATGGCAATGCGTAATTTCCAAGCTGCTCAGTCGGCACTGGAATGTCCTCCTCCTGAGTGGCAGTAGGCCCAGAACTGTACTGATAGGGTCAGAAATTCAGGGCCTACCTTAGGGGTGACTTACATGTAATAAAAATATAGGTTTGGGCCTGGCAAGAGGGCACAATTGCCACGTCGAACTGGCAGTGTAAAACTGAACACACAGGCTCTGCAGTGGCAGATATTGGGCATATTTAAAGAGCTACTATAGTGGGTGGCACAATCAGTGCTACAGGCCCACTAGCAGCATTTAGTTTACTAGAGCATAGAGTTCTAAAGCCACCCTGGCAACAAAAACAAGGTCAGAAAAAGAGGAGGAAGAAGGCAAAAAGTTTGGGTGACTCTACAGAAAGGGCCATTTCCAACATGACCTCCTCTCCAGCCTAAGACCAGCGTAGACTAATCAGTACCTCAGTTGGCTTCCATGCTTAGGGCGATAGAACATGAACAATGGCCTACTCCTTCAGGGGCACTTGTCAGTTCCATATCTTTTGGAACTCAGTTGGACCCCTCTGTCTATATTCTCCTGAACCACTGTACTGACCCATGTGGAACCCTTCTTTTCATCTGTTGACCCCATCTGTACAGCACCTAACTTTGATTTGGCTCACAGATGTATCCCAGTAGGCAGACAGGACCACCATGGTCAACAAAGTGATGTGGCCCATTCCACCCCTTAGGTCTGACTTCTGTCCTCAACCCAAGAAAAACTGCCCACAAGAACAACAACCAACAGATGCCACTGATAGCTGTCACTGTAAACACTCAGGCCCCATGTCATTCAGGAGTCTCTGACCTCTGTGGCTTCTCAGAGTGGGGGGCAGTAACCCCATATGCCTTGCACCCTTTTTCCACACCACCTCCCAACAGTTCAGGTTTGGTGTCCTGGAACTGACCCTTCAACCTAAGCTCTGTAACCATCTGCTAAACATGTCCTTGTCAAGCCAGGTCTAACAGGGGAGTTCAACTACCCCCCAAGGAAAAAATGAATTCTGCATGTGTTATGCAAGAATCTGCCTGTCCCAGGTCTCCTTCCCTCGGTCCCTGTGACAGTGCAGAGAGACCCCCCGGCCAGAAGTAGCCTCACCAGGTTCAGTCCCATGACCCACTGATCCTCCCACTACAAACTGTTTCCACCTCCCGCCTCTTCCTCTGGACCTCTGAACCTTCCACTGTGGAGTGGTACCCCCCAAAATAAGAACTGGTAGGGCACTTGTGGCAGCTGTCCTTCCCAGCTCTCCTAACACTGGGGGGCTCCCACTAGTGGATCGTCTCTCGGCACAGACCAGGTCCCCTCCAGGTACCCCCTCTGAGAGCACTCCAAGCACTGGGCTAGAAATAGGGCAGCCTGCCCACCCCCACCCCTTCCCCTACTCTTGGAAGACCATGGAACCCTTCCCCCCTTACTATACTGGGACCTGTCTGGGTCAGTGTGTACCACCCCCTCACTCTGTTGGGAGGACCTGAGCCACCCTCCTGAGGGTCATTCTATAGTACCATTCTAGACACTCTGCTACTCACCCAGAGGTCTGCCTTCTTTGCAAGCTCCCTGGGGTCACAGAACTTACAATGCACCAGGTGTTGACGTTGCTCTGGAAAACATTGACTGAACGTGTGCGCTCTAGCAATCAAATTGCACAGCCCCTCAAAAGTGTTTACCATACTACCCTTCACCCAACTATCCAGTGAGTTGCAAAAGTACCCCAAAAGATCCCCCCAGGACTGGTGAGAGTTTCTGACTGCCCCTGAATCTCAACCTGTACTCTTCTGTGGTCAAGTCATGTCACTTGACAAGGCTCTCCTTCATGGTAGGATATCTCAGCCTGCCCCCTTCTCTAGGAACACAAGAATGTCATTACCATCACCAGATATAATCCTCAATAGGACAGCTCCCCAATCCTCCTCAGTAATCCTGTGTGTTTATAGAGTGACAGTATATACCTCAAAACACTGGTCTATCTCATCCCATTTTCTGAGGTCAGGCATCCAGTCTCTGGGTGTGTGGACACTTTTTTCAGCACTGGACATTCTATGTTCACTGCCACCATTCTTTTTATACCCTACTAGCTGTTTGGCTTTCAGGTCCAGCTTTCTCACATTCAGTCCAGCAAGATTTGTTTCTCTGCCAAGACCTTCTCAGCCTCAGCTGCCTCCATGGCAAGTCTCCTCTTGGCTAGGGCTCTCTCAGCCTCAGCTCTTCTCTCTTCTGCAGCCAGTTGGGCCAGCTGCAGCCTCGTTTCCCTTCCTGCCAGTCTGTACTCAAGCTCCTCAAGGGATATGTTTTGGGGAGCACGTCTTCCTGAAATTTACCCAGCAAGGGACTCCCTCTCTGTGGGCTCCTCTTTTTCTGTTGGACCCTTTGCAAGGTAATTTCCTCCAGCTTTGCTTCATTCCCAAAGCTGCTGTCCTCTTGGTCCTCTGAATCATCCAGGAGGTTCTAGGGTTTTAAGTTCTTTAGAATTCCAAAGTGGTCCTCGTTCTCAGAGTCACCTGTTGGAACCTCTAGTCAGCATGTTTCCTCATAAGCATACAGGGCTGTCTAAAGATCCTGCCTTGTGGATCTCCTCTTCACAGTCATCCCCCTCCCCTTGAAAAAATCCTTCAGCTCCTTGATAGTGTAGGATGATAGGCACATGGAATCCAGGGGCATCCTGATTCTGTCAAGATATCACTGGTGCAACAACAAAAAGAGTCCCAAGTTGTTGAGGGTGAAGCAGGAATAAAGTTTAGAAAAAAATACCAATTGAGAGAAAAAGGAAAAAAAATGGTGATGGTCTTAGATGTAGTTGGTAGTGCAAATCAAGTTACTGTAAGGTACTGCATAAACATATGTCCTATCCTCAATGCTGATCGCTAATGTTAGAAATTTGGTCTCTAGTTGGCAGAGGCATGCACCCTATCCAAGGAGGTACCAAAATCCTAGTCATGGTAAATGAGACACACACTCTAAATTCACCTATGGTAGCTTGGCACAGAGCAGTCAGGCTTAAATCAATAGGGAATGAGTAAAGTATCTGTGAAACACTTAAATTACAGTAACACAGTGAAATAGACCACACACTCCACACCAGTTTAGAAAAATAGAGAATATTTATCTGAGTAAAGCAAGATCAAAACAACAAAAATACTATTAGCAGAATTTAAGACATGAATTTTTAAAGAATAACTTGCAATGTGGTACTTAAAAGTCAATAATGCTAAAAGGTTACTTGAGGTCCCGCTAGACCAGGGAAAATCCAAAAGTTCAGGCCGACAGTGATGGAGGACAGAATCGCTCCAGGAACCATGAAGAGCCCCCTGAAAAAGTACCTTGGAATGAATTTAATGAAAAAACTAAGGTTAAAGTGCCATTATAGTTTGGTGAAATTCATCAGTAAAACTTAACTGAGGTAACCATAACTTGTGTCCTAAAGTAACTGTCATGCCTCACCGTGCACAGTGAATGCACACACACACACCCACACCCACACACACATATGTAAGTATTTATGTATGTAAGTATATATGTATGTATAGCTATTTCTATAACATTCACTTAAAAAAAAATCAAAGTGTACAGCGGCGCTATGGTTAGGCTCACATTTCAAACATACAAAACCATAGATATTCAGCAGTTATAATTAGAATAATTTCAAGTAACTATAACATGTGCCTTAAGGTAACTATAACTCATGCCTCTGCCATG